>NC_058052.1:29446732-29509232 GCF_020085105.1 Siniperca chuatsi
CACACACACACACACACACAGTAACACACACACACACACACAGTAACACACACACACACACAGTAACACACACACACACACACAGTAACACACACACACACACACACACACACACACACACACAGTACACACACACACACACACAGTAACACACACACACAGTAACACACACACACACACACAGTAACACACACACACACACACAGTAACACACACACACACACACACACACACACACACACACACACACACACACACACACACACAGTAACACACACACACACACAGTAACACACACACACACACACACACACAGTAACACACACACACACACACACAACACACACACACACACACACACAACACACACACACACACACAGTAACACACACACAGGTGTTTGAAGCTTAAAGGATGAAACAATCTGGCCGAGATGAAGAAATTAAATGAAATTGTCAGAAACGGCGGATTTCGTCTAATATGAACAGATCAGCTGTTTGTTTTAAAGCCAGAGCAACGCGACAGACGGAGTTTAACAGACGGAGTTTAACAGACGGAGTTTAACAGACGGAGTTTAACAGACGGAGTTTATCTGGACTCTTCTCCTCGTCAGTAGTTTTATTGGCTGCTTGGTGAAAACATGAAAACATTAATGAGTCCGACCAAAGTTCTTAAACTGTGCGTTCACTCGGGTTTGTTTTCTGAGGAATCCTGAGACCCGCGAAGGAAAATGATTTCTCACAGTGAAACTGTTTTCTGAGGAATCATTTAATCAGGTAAAATGTCTCACAGTGAAACTGTTTCCTCTTTTAATCATTTAATCAGGTAAAAGTCTCGCTGTCAAACAGCCGCACACTACACAACAGGATGAAGAAAATCCAGTTAAGACGCATGAACAGGTTTCCAAAACTAAAATAAAGTAAAAGCGATAAACTAGACCAAGAGATCCTTTAAAACGTACTTAATCTACCAAATACAGTCGCAGTATGGAGTCCGTCTGTTTGTCTCCTGCAGCGGGTTTCTCTCTTCTCAGAAAACAGCAGCTCTTAAAGTTGTTCACAAACGAGCTTTTCGAGGACTAAGTAGAACCCGTTTGGAGGTCGGCCTGTGGTTATTGACCTTGTCCCGTGTCCCCCCCCCCCAGGCCCACTACCCAGCCAGCTGCAGCCACATGTCGCAGTGGATGGATGATGGAGGATATTATGAAGGCATGAGCATGGAGGCTCAGAGCAAACACCTCGCCAAGCTGATCTCCAAACGCTGCCCGAGCTGCCAGGCTCAGATCGAGAAGAACGAAGGCTGTCTGCAGTACGTACGCTCACAATACCTGCTGATGATAGCACTGAGGAGGAGGAGGAGGAGGAGGAGGAGGAGGAGGAGGAGGAGGGGGGAGGATGATGATGATGCTTTTATTCCTCTGTCCTCAGTATGACCTGTGCCAAGTGCAACCACGGTTTCTGCTGGCGCTGCCTGAAACCCTGGAAACCAACGCACAAAGATTACTACAACTGCTCCGCCATGGTTGGTCACACACTGTCACATGACCGCAGTCAGCACACGAATCCATCCAATCACAGGCCGAGAAAACGGTCTCATGCCCTGTGATAATTAATTATTTACCTAAACTTTCCCAGTAAGATTTTAAAGTCTGTTATCAGCAAATCATACGAACGCTCGAAACAAGCAGCCAACTGTTTATTAAGTTTAGCTTTATTAGCTTATTTAGTTTATTTTATTGTTTATTTTATTGCTTTTGTGTATTTTATTTCTTTATATTTCCTCATTCACTGTGGTACTTTGTGCTCTATATATAAAGTTATATTATTATTAGTTACAAAGTGCTTTTTAGGAAGAAGAAAAGGGAGATAAAAGAAACGGCAGACAATATAAAACCAAGCAGGTTTAAATGTACAACAAACAAAATAAAATCAGGAGGAAGCCAGAGACTGACTCGGCTTCTCCGAGACTTTTCAGCTGTTTTAAACTCGGTTTAACATCTTTTATGCAGCAGCGTTTGTGTGTTTTTGAATCTGTCTTGTTGTTGTCGCAGGTGAGTAAAGCAGCGCGGCAGGAAAAGAAGTTCCAGGATTATAACGAGAGATGCACCTTCCACCACCAGGCCAAGGTACGACACCCGTCCACTGCAGACCAGGACTGTAGTTTCTGTTGTATATTTATTATTATTATGATCTGAATTTCAGTTCACTCGTCCCTGCACTGTTTCCTCCTTTAACCCCCCAAGAAAGTAAAAAAGGAGCAGCTGGTGAGCTTCATGTCTGCAGCTGCTGCACAGTAAAGAAGGCATCAAAGGAAGGCTTTTATTGTGAAACAGCCAGAGAGCTTTTACTTTGAAGCTTCTGGATGGATTTTTCTGTGAGGTAGCAAGAGGGCTTTTATTGTGAAGTAGCAAGAGGGCTTTTATTGTGAAGTAGCAAGAGGGCTTTTATTGTGAAGTAGCAAGAGGGCTTTTATTGTGAAGTAGCAAGAGGGCTTTTACTGTGAAGTAGCAAGAGGGGCTTTTATTGTGAAGTAGCAAGAGGGGCTTTTATTGTGAAGCGGCTGGAGGACTTTTATTGTGAAGTGGCTGGAGGACTTTTATTGTGAAGTGGCTGGAGGACTTTTATTGTGAAGTGGCTGGAGGACTTTTATTGTGAAGTGGCTGGAGGACTTTTACTTTGAAGCTTCTGGATGGATTTTACTGTGAAGTAGCAAGAGGTGGACTTTTATTGTGAAGTAGCCAGAGTGGGAGGAAGCAGACATAGAAATACTTACGTTAGCCTAGAATGCTAACTTGTTGCTGGCTAAAAGTTGGTCTGCCTAGATATATTCTATATATATTCCCTTCTGTTATGAATTGGCGCTATATAAATAAAATTGAATTGAATATACGAATATCTTTAGAAAATTACTGTTGGCAGATCAAACCAGTCATTAAATGTCATTATATTACTGTTGTCCGGTGTTGAAATTAAAGTTAAAGGTAGAATCAGAGGCAGGAATAGTTTACTTACGTCTTCGTTTTATCACATCTCAGCCGGCCTTAAGGTGCGGTACCTGCAGGTCAGTGAGTCTCGTTTCTGTTGCAGGATTTTGCCATCAACCTGGAGAACAAAGTGTCGTCCATCAATGAAGCTCTGCAGATGAAGTCTTTGACCTTCGTCATCGACGCCTGTAAAGTTCTCGCTCAGGCTCGTAAGGTAACATCATCACCATCATCATCATCATCGGAGACTGCGATCCTGCTGACAGATCTCTGTGAATGTTGTAAATTTACTGTGCCCTGCTCTGTGTCTGCAGGTGCTGGCCTACTCCTGCGTCTACAGCTACTACAACCAGGAGACGGAGAAGATGGACGTGATGGAGCAGCAGACGGAGGCTCTGGACCTGCACACCAACGCCCTGCAGATCCTGCTGGGTGAGACTCACATTCTCATTATTATAAACAGAGTTTCAGCCGTTTGAACTGGTCTTTACTGGTGTCGTTGTGTTGTTGTTGTTCTCAGAGGAGACTCTGCTGCAGTGCACTGACCTGGCCTCATGTGTCCGGCTGCTGAAACCAGAACATCTCAACACCGGACTGGAACTGATCCGACGCATCCAGGAGCGCCTGCTGGCCATCCTGCAGCACTCAGCCCAGGTAAAACCAGTCTAAAGACGGGCGGAAACCAGTAGAAAACCAGTGGAAAAACCTGTCTAAAGTCAGTCTGATTTGAAAACTGGTCCAAAACCGGTGTGAAACCAGTTTAAACCCTGTCTGAAACCAGTCTGAAATCAGTTTAATTTGAAACCGGTCTGACACCAGTTAAAAGTCAGTCAGCTTTAGTCAGTCAGAAACCAGTCTAAAATCAGTTAAAGACCAGTCTGAATCCTGTTTAAACCACCTCAGTTTGATCCACCTGACGGTTTTTAAAGTGAACTTTTTATTTTCTTTTTATTTTCGTTTTAGTTTCTTTGCAGCAAAATGTAAACGGTTGAAACTCCGAATCTGTACATTTCCTTCCAGTACGTATCTTACTTTGATTTAGGAGCAGTCATATCAGTGACAGCTTCCTGTATTTCTGTCTAATACAGGACTTCAGGGTCGGTTATCAGTCCAAGAGCGGCCAGGAACCAGAATCTACTCAGGCCTCCAACCTGTCCAACCACACCGACGCCAACAAAGTGTGAGTACGGCGTCAAATAACAGTTACGTTCACGGAGGTTAATGAGTTAACGTGCAGATAAATCCCAGTTTTCAGCCTGACAGGTTTGGTTTCCTTGGAAACGCTGGGATCTCCGCTGCGGTCACACATACAGTCCTGTCGGCCCGGACTGCGACTGGACAAATAACACGAGTTTGAAAAGACAGCAGGGCTGCAACCAATCCGTTCATCACAACAGCTGATTGTAACGTCCCAAAGTTTGACGTGTTCAGGTCGCTTGTCTTGTTCGACCAGTAGTTGAAAATCCAAAGAAATGAATTTCACTGTAATAAAATATTCACATTTGAGAAGCTGGAAGCAGATAATTAATAATAATCAGCTTATTTATTTATTTATAATGTACACTTGTATGAAAAGGCTCTGCTTTAGTGGAGGGGTGAAAAGCTTTAAACAAAGTTAAAGAAACAAGAATTTGGTCAAAAACAAACAAAATGAAGTTTGAATAAAATTTGTGAATGAAAACAAAGTTGCGTTCCAGACTGAACTTCCTGCTTTGTTCTCAGGTCGAAGTCGGAAAGAGTGTCGGACTCTGGAGACTCGGATAACAACAACAACGCGGGCGAGGAGGGCGGCGAGGAGGCGGAGGAAGAGGACGACGAGTACGATGAAGAGTACGTCCCCGAGTGGCACGAGGACTACGACGAGGACGACATCGACGAGGACGACTTCTTCTCCGACGACGACGAGTCCGAGAACCTGGAGAGGGACTTCAGCCCCTTCGACTGAACCCGGCGGGACAAACGGAAACCTCCCCGAGTCGAGGGACAGCGAGAGAGAGGGCGAGTCGGGCCCCGCCACGGCCCCGCCCCCTCCTCACGACCATCCGACGCCACCTGAGAGCATCAGGAAGGAGGGGAGACGAACAGAGGGACGTCCTCCTTCACCTGAACCCCCCCCCCCACCCCAAACACAGCTGCACTCGCTTTTCCACTTCCTGTATTTTAACTTCTGTGTTTTCATAAAATTAAAGTACGGAAGAAGACGAGGGTCACGTGAAGAAAAAAATAGTTCTGAGTTTAATATTTAAATTCTTCAAAGATGAAATTCTTCGTTTAGTCTTTAAATGATAAATTCTAAGTCAGTTTTGATAGAAGGTCATGATTTGACTATTTTCTGTTAAAAAGGTGAAAACTGGTCTGAAACCAGTTCAAACCCAGTCTAATAACTTTAAACAAAGTTTGAAACAAGTCAGAAACCACTGTACACCCAGTCCGAAACCTGCCTGAAATTAGACCAGTTTACCCGGGTGAAACCAGTTCAAGCAGTCAGAAACCAGACTGAAACAATCGGTCTGAAACCGGTTTAAAACAGTTACATTAGAGTTTGATTTAAGACCAGTCTGAAACCAGTCTGAAACCAGTTTGAAACAAGGTTTTTGAGTTCAGACTTGATTTTCTTTCTCCGGCTGATTTTACGATTCAGACTTTAATCTCAGAACAGTTTTTTTGTTGCGGCCTGATGTCTCTTCCGTACCGAACCACCTGGGCTCAGCCCCGGTTCTGGATCTCGGTGGTTTTGGTGTCACTTCTGTCCGACGGCGATGAAGGATCTTTTCCAGAGGAAGTGTGTTAGTTTGTGATCTTTCACAGAACAAAATGTTTGTGTTTGTTTCCTGCTGCTGCTGCTGTGGATTTTTCCCGAGACGAGTAAAGACCAGAGAAAAAGGGATTAGTAATCCGGAGACTTAGTCCACATCTCACTCATCTTTTTGTACCTGTTGTAAACTTAGTTAGCCCTTTAAAAGTATCTTTGTTTCTTTCATCACACGTTCTGCCTTCGTTTATTTTGACGATGGAGGTTGCCTTCATTTGAGAGTAAAGAAACGTAGAGATGATTAAAACCTCTGTAACTGTTTTCAGATTAGATTTACTCACAGAAGTTTTTTTACATGTCTGTCGAGTCGGACGTTTCCGTGCATCTGAAGAGAGATTCTGGCGGGTTAAACCCCGAGCAAACATCAGCCTCTGAAGTATCACTGCAATAACCGATCGATCGTTTATCGGCTCGCCGTTGCATCATTAGCCGAGCGAAGACTCGCCTGCTCTGTTTTCTGTCTTTTAAAAAGGACGTTAGGATGAGATTTGGGGTTTGTTGTCGAGAAGCCGGCGCTCTGCAGGAGTCGAGGGATATCTGATATTCCTGCTCCCTGTTTTGCTGTAATTTTGAGAGATCCTATATTCATATTGTTGATGTTCTACGATGTTCTTTCTGGTTTCTTTGCTGGAGTCGAGCGACTTCAGCCAGCAAACTAAATAAAAGCTTTTTCTGCTACGCTGCAGGACGACTCTGATTTCATTCACAAACACTTCCTCAGATGTCCTTCGATCCGGGGGAATTCTTCAATAAACGTACGAGTTCAAACGTGAAGGTGAGCGTTTGTTGGGGGGGGGGCAGGATTGATTCATGGAGGCTCTAGTAATTGATCGGTTGTGATGCCTTTTGCGCATGTTTACAGGTTATAAATGGGTCATTGATGAGAAAAGACCCGTTAAATTCCCTTAAACGACCTCCAGCCCATGACCTCAGTCGGTGCTTCGCTCTGAAAGAGTCTCTTAATAAACTCTTAACGGAGACGTGAAGAGGTTTGCAGATTAAAGTCAATGAAGATGGAAATTCATTTTTACCCCTTTAAACCCTTCATATATAACAAACCATTAATTTAGTCCAAATGTAGGTAAACATATTAAATATCTGCTACTGAATCCTTTAAAACGCCACTCATTTGCAAATAGTTCAAACCTCTAAACCAGAATCCCTCTTTATAAGTAATGGATTCGTTAAATATTGACCATCTGAAATCTACTTAATTTATTAATTTAGTTAGTTAATTATGGGTTTTTGACGTTCAGGTGTTTTTGAGGGGTTTAGTTTTTCAGATGAATGATGGAATAATATGAATAATAAATAATAAAAATAAAATAAATGATATTTTAGTGGAATATTTTAAACAGACGCTTCACTTTAAATATGCTCTTTATAAAACTCTACGAGTGCTCAGTCTGACAAAGATGGCGGCGCTGTCTCTGATGATGCGGGTTCGTCTTCCCGCCAGTTGGAGGCGGTAAAGAACCCGAACCGGCCGCCATTAAAGTGGCAAGAAGAAGAAGAAGAAGAAACCAACACATCGGTGTTGTTCGGCCACACTTTAGCTTTGAACTGTGGACTTTCCGCTGAAGAATATATACGTTTATATCAGTTCACCGACTGCTTGTGAAGTTATGATACTAAAACAAAAGGCAGCGTAGAGTTAACCGATGAGTTTCCGTCCGGAAGTCGGATTGTTTTGGTGCATTAGCCCGTTAACTCGGTAGCTAGCTTAGATAGCTAACGTTAGCTGCCCTGTCCGAGCTGCGTTAGCTGCGTCTCGGTGAGGGAATGGGGCCGACGCGGGGCCGACCCCCCATGGGACCGCCGGGCGAAGACGGACCTCCATTCGACATGGGTCCACCGGGCTGGTGTCCTCCTCCGCCGGGAGGCTGGGGCCCTCCGCCCCCTGATGGATGGCCGCCGCCGCCCGATGAATGGGGGCCACCGCCGCCCGGAGGGTGGGGGCCTCCGCCGCCTGGAGGATGGGGGCCACCGCCGCCTGGAGGATGGGGCCCGAGAGGGCCTCCACCGCCCGACTGGGGACCAAGAGGACCACCGCCACCGGGCTGGGGGCCTCATCCAGACGACTGGCTGCCTCCTCCAGACTGGGGTCGTCACCCCGAAGACTGGAGACCCCCTCACCCCGACGACTGGAGACCCCCTCACCCCGACGACTGGAGACCTCCTCACCCCGACGACTGGAGACCTCCTCACCCTGACGACTGGAGACTTCACCCCGATGACTGGAGACCTCCCCCTGAAGCCTGGGGACCCCCTGGCTGGGGTCCGGAAGGTCTCCCTGAGCCGTGGGGACCCGAGCCAGGTCCACCCGGACCTCTACCACCTGTCCCCCCGCCTCCTCCTCTCGGGATTCCTCCCCCGGACCCCGCAGCCTTCGGACCGGTGCCCATACCTCCTATCCCCCCTCCAGCCTGCGTCCCCCCGATGGGGTTCCCGGTGTACCCTCCTCCTGGCTGGACAGCAGAGGTGAGCAGCTTCCTCCTCCTCGTGCCGCGCCTCTCTTATTGATCCTCTCATGTCTTGTGATTGAATATTGATTGGTCGGATCCTTCTGAAGCTGCTGTCCCGCTAATGAACCCTGATGTTCGGTAGAGTCTAGTTTCCTCTCTCTGTGTGTTCAGACCATCGTAGAGGAGCCGATGCCGAACCCGCCGCCGGACCAGCCCGAGTGGGTGAGTACAGGCAGCAGAGCCGGTGCTGGTGTCGTCATTTCCTCCCAGATTTAACAGTAAAACCAGCTGAACACAACAGCTGAGTGATGGGTCATGAAACGTGAGTTTATACTTCTACTCCTCTGCATTTATTTTATAACTTTAGTCAGTTCGCAGATTCAGATTAATACAAAATATAATCCACTGATAAATTATGTAATATTATAGATTAAACTACCAGCAGAATATAAAGTCATTAAAATGAGCTTCAGCAGCTGCAGCATTAAAGTGCTGAACACATTAATGCATCAATAATAAATATATATATATATATATATATATATATATATATATATATATATATACACACACATTATATTATTCTGCATAACGAGCACTTTGACTTTTGGTGCTTTAAGTTTATTTTGATGCTGATGCTTCGTAAAGTGTCTTCACTGGTATTACTGCTTTTATCTAAGTAATAGATCTGAGTGCTTCCTCCACCTCTGGCAGCCTGTAGTGTTTGGCTCAGGTCTTCAGCTGGCTCAGGTCTTCAGCTGGGTCAGGTCTTCAGCTGGGTCAGGTCTTCAGCTGGGTCAGGTCTTCAGATGGGTCAGGTCTTCAGCTGGGTCAGGTCTTCAGCTGGGTCAGATCTTCAGTAGGATCAGGTCTTCAGCTGGGTCAGGTCTTCAGCTGGGTCAGGTCTTCAGATCAGATGCAGATTTAAAACGTCGACTTTAAATCTCTTCTTGCGTTTCAGCAGTTTTTGTTTTTGTTTTGTTTCTTTCAGATTAAAGCGTTGATTTCAGCTCCGGCCTCTGAGTCGACTCCGGGCGAAACAAAAAAATCCACCGAGGAGCCCGCTGTGGCTACAACACCTGCGGCTGACCCCGCCGCGGCCCCGAAACCGAAACCTAAACCTAAACATGACCCCGTCAAGACCGCCAAAGCGCTCGGCCTGCTGGGAAAACGCACATTTGATAAGTAAGTCCTTACAGGCAGGTTTGTTTTTCTTTGAGGTCCTGGTCTACGAGTGACCCCCTTTTCATATTAGTTAATATCAAACATATTAGTGCTTTAATGAATGTGTCTGCTGTGGCTTTAACAGTGGAATAAACAAAGAGGGTTCCTGTTTAGATGTAAACGTGAATAAACCTCGTCAGCGAGTGTTATGTGGCTTCCTGTTGCTTCTTCTTCTGTGGTGTTTGTACCTGATGAGAACAGATTGTGACCTGCTGTCTGTCTGTGTCCTCAGGCCTCCTCCGGGCAGGTCGACGGGGATCATCTCATTCATCGGGGTAAGAAAACCAAGAGGCGCTGTCACGTGACTGATGATGTCATCAGGTCGCATGTCGTTCACACTGTCTGCGCGGCAGCAGCTGTGCACATCAGCTCACCTGGTTGCACCTGGAAAAAGAAAACAGCTGTATTGATTAATAGGTCGCAGGTGATTTTTACCACTTGGGAGTTTCTCTTCAAAATAAAAGCGTAATGGATAAATAACGTGACTCTGGATGTTGAAGAATTACAAGCAGCAACATTTCTCAAACTCTTAATTTGATAAAAGCACTGAAGGCTTCTTCGACTTCTGGCAGCGTTGTTTTTCTACTGTAAAGTGACGTCTCTGCAGCGCCTTGATTTAGTAAATATCAGGCCTTGAAAGTTCTTGAAATGTCTTAAATTCACACTTTCACTTTTGTATCAATTCATCAATTTCATTTTTTCCTTAAACCTGCTTTAACTGATGTTTCTGTCCACTGGTTTTCAGCAGGAAACAAGTTGTGACTTTTAAGCTCATGTGTCGAACTTGTTAGCTAACAGTTGTTGTAGCAGGTCTGTGTTCGATCAGTCAGTGACGTTCAGCCCTGAAACTAGAACCAGGAACTAAATTTAACCCAACCGGTTCCACTTGTTGTCTGAAACCTTCCTGTATGACAAATCCAGATTTAGTCAATAATCAAATGTTCTTCTGTCTCTGATCCTCAGCCGACCTTCGGCTACATCGAGAGAGAAGATCTGGAGAAGTTCACCTTCAGCTTCGCCGCCTTCTTTGGAAACCCCAAAGCCATGACGCCCGGGGTCAGAGTTCACTTCACCGCCTGCAAGGAGAAGGTAAGGTGCACATGCTCGTTACAGATTTCAGCTTTTTAATTGTCATCCTAAAAAACACAATAATACAATATAACAGACTAAAAGATGACAAAAACCCACTAGAGCCCGACCGATTTTATCGACCGATATGGGCCGATCACAGATATATCGGTATCGGCGTATATGTTTTCAGATATGCACCGATATAAAAACTTTTTTTACAGAACATATAATGCAGAAAACGATGCTTGGGGGTGTATTTTAGAAATGGTGTCATCACGTAGTTTGTCCAGCAGAGCGCGCTCTGACTCCATTGTTTACAACACTCTCAGTCTGCAGCACATGTAGCAGAGTGCATCACAGCTGAGCAGACGGTGGTGCGGACGCAGTCGAGCGGTGTCGTCACCCCGTCATTTTCCCTTTTCAATATAACTAATATATAACGTTAACCCTGACACCGGCCACGTCACTCACGCTCATCACATCTGTTGGCTGTGTTAGCGAGGGAGCTAGCCAGCTACAGCTTGTCAGTCAGTAGCAGATTGAAAGCTTAGCGTCAGAGCATCTCTTCATCATTCTGCAGCTCGGCAGCCGACGGTGCGCTGGTGGTTTGAGTCTGAGTGTCGACGTCACGCTACGTTGTTACCGAGCTGCTGAGCCGCAATGTGGGTTTACTGGTTGATGATAATAATACGGTATAAAGTAATAGTGCATGAACTGTCAGGTTAAGTGCAGCTTATTGAGATTATAATGAGACGGAGGATATTGCACAGCAGTAATAGAGGGATGAATAAATATCAATATCAATAAATAGGGAATTTTAAACTGAAAAGAGTTTATTGCAGAGGAGTATTGATGTGACAGAAATGCTTTGCCTTTGCACCTGTCAGTCATAGTCTGAAATGATTAATACTCCGGTGCGATACTCTCTGTTTTCAGTTTAATCTATTGATATTGAGGAGACATGAGATACTCAGCGAATTACTCGTGTGGTTTTAGAAAAACACACAGTACTGTCACTGCTACAGTTAATCAATATTTAAATTTCTTCAACTCTAAAACCCTCATTTAGCTCATTTTATATAAAGCAATTAAAGTTGATCTCATTTTGTTTCCTGCTGGATCAGACTGGTTTTCCTTGTGATCGTGTTTCTGTGTATTTCAGTCTTTTTAAAAATCAGATTTTAATGTTATAGTTGTTTGTGTTTCTAAGCAGAACAGTCTGATAGCGACAGATGTGAAAGTGGCTCCAGGTGGAACGGAGAACGTGGACACGGAGATCTACGAGGCGGTGGTCAGTCAGCCCATCACGGAGCCTCAGGTCAGTTCAGACTTCACATTTTAACCCGTCGGCCTTCCCGTTTCCTGCCGTTGACCTCGTTGGTTTTGTTGGCCCGCAGCCCGGCGAGCGTCAGTACCCCGGTCAGGTTCACGTGGACATCGGGCCGCTGAGGACCAACCTGACGTTCGACAGGAAGGACAGCACGGTGACGCTGCTGAAGAACGACCAGGTGCTCATCAACCTGCTGACCGACATCGTCACCGAGAAGAGAAGAGCCACCAACATCAAACCCAAAATCCCTTCGACCTTCAGCCACACCAAGGAGGCCAGGGAGACGGTCAGAGCTGCGCTCTGCGCACCTTTCACCTGCTGACGTTAAACAGCCAGAGAGTGTTTCAGAGACAGACTCCTCACACGTTTAATAGCAGCTGAAATGTAACCGTTACTGCACGATGACTCAGAAATAAACACATTTTAGACTCAGACGCAAACATTTAATTAATCAAAAACTCCGTTTCTAAATCAGCCACGAACATCAGAATATATGAAATCCTGATTTAATCTTTTAATAATCTTCTGTGCAGTACAGGAGTTCTACAGGCGTCTGGTTTTTAGAAATAAACTGATTGTTTGAATTCTGAATCCAGTTTCAAAAACAGTTAAAAGTTCTTTTCTGTGAAATCTGATTGATGCCCAAATTGAAATTAATCATTAAAACGTTGGAATGGGGGTCATTTAAGCTGATAAATAAAAATGTTTGGAAACACGGAGCCTCGGTGAGTTCTGACAGCAGCTTCTGGTTTTGGTCCCAGGTCGATGAAACGCTTCCTGATTCAACTCTTTAAACAATCATCTTTCTTATTATTACGAATTCAAAACATTCACTCAGGCTTCCTGTTTTCACTTAAAAACTCGAGAATGAACCGGGTCTGTTGTTCGGGTCGGTGTCTGTACTGATCGAAGATCTTCAGTTCGAGTCAGACGCTCCGCTCTGTAACAGCTCAGTGGGATCGGGGCTGTTTCTGAAATCTGTGTTATGATGTTTAAGTTGCGTCAGGATCAGTTTTCTTGAATCGTATTTCCTTCTTGGTCCGTCAGTACGGCGTTTGTCTTGTAATCTGGATTCTCGCCTGTCTTTGAGTTCATGTTTTTTTATATTCTTTCGCCGCAGGGCGTCATCATCAGCCTGAACGATGGCGAAGGTGTCATCAAGTCGGACGAACACGGTGAGCTTCCCTTCGACGCCAAAGAGAACTTCAGCGACATCGAGTTCAACGCTGAGGACATCAACGAGGAGGTCGAGTTCACCGCCATCACGGTGAGGACTCTGCCCACTGCTCAGGGGCGGGGCTTATTGACCTTCTCGCTTACTTCACGCTGAAATAAAGACTTCCTAGAGTCTTGACTTCCTGTTACCGTTTGGACTGAATTCCAGCAGTGGAGCTTATTCTCTAGCATTAAACCCTTTCTGTTCCGTTTTTCCTCAGCTGAGAGGGGGTAAGCGGGCGATCAGGATCCGGCGGGTGAAGGAGCCCCTCCTCCTGACGCTCTGCGCCGCCACCGCCGCCATCGCCGCCGCCGAGGAGGCCGACTCCCAAAACACAGACGACGACAGTGACGAGGACTCTTGCAAGTCGCTGAAAGGGAAGGCTAACGTCAAGCTGGAGCCGGGTCCCAACATGAAGCTGGACCCGGAGCTGTACGAGGGCATCGTCAGCCAGCCAATCATCGAGCCCACGGTGAGCGAGAGTCCACACGAGTGACACGGTTTGTCGGGGTCCGAGTTTAAACGCACTGAACTGACTTCACTTAAAGCTCCAGCGTGCAACATTCAGGAGCAGCTGTCGGCAGAAATATAATATTCATAAGTGTGTTTTCATCAGTGTTTAATCGCCTGAAAATAAGAACCGCTGTGTTTTCGTTACCTTAGAATCAGCCTTTATATCTACAGAGGGAGCGGGTCCCCTTCCACGGAGGCCGCCATGTTGCACCGCCATGTTTCTACAGTAGCCCAGAACGGACAAACCAACTGGCTCTAGATTGGGCCGTTCTTTTTCCGCAGCCACTGTAGTTCCTCCTCCACGCCTGGAAGGGGAGGGCGAGGCGAGCGGTGTTCACATGGCTGCAAACTGCAGTTTCACCACTAGATGCCACTAAACCCTCCACACTGGACCTTTTAACAAACCAGTTGTCATTTAATAATGAAGGCTGCGTGACATGTTTTAGTACCAGTGCAAAGGAACGCCCTCTTTAATGTCTTAGTTTGTGAAGATAAACACAAAGAGCCACCTGGTCCGTTGACCAGCTGTTAGTGTGAGAACGAGGTCGTGCTGAATGAAATTATCGTTCAAGTCGCAAAAAGTCACAGACCAACTGATCTGGATGTTTTTTTTAGCCTGATTTTTCTTTGTTTGGAGCTGAACACTTGGAAATCAGGAACTGGTTTTAAATGGAAACTGATTCTTGCTTCTGATCTGTGTTTGTTGAGTCGAACGTGGCGTCTGCGTCGCTGCCTCCTGTCCTGACGCTGCTCTCTCTGTAGCCGACCATGCAGGGTTACCCGGGTCAGATCCACGCCAACATCGGCCCCATCAGGACCAACGTGACCTTCGACCACCGGGACTGCGGCGTCACGCTGCTGAAGAACGACCACGTATTGATCAACCTGCTGGTCGACATGGTGACCAGGAAGAGGAGAGCGGCCAACATCAAACCCAAAATCCCCTTCACCTTCAGCTACACCAAAGAGAAGAGAGAGCTGGTAACGCACACTGATCATCCATCACACTAACCAGTAAATCAGATGTGAAGTGCAGAAGTGCTGCGCAGTTAATTCATTGATTTTTGATTGATTAATTATTATCCCAAAGGGAAATTAATGACATTGCACATAAAAAGAACATAAACAATAAAAACAGGTCACACACAACGCAGGCAGAAGTGAACAACTACTAACTGCCACAATACTACACAGCACCGACCCGCGGGGCCCCTGGGCCTCGACCCGCGGGGCCCCTGGGCCTCGACGCCTCCTACAGAGGAGCTGGAGCCACAGATTCAAAGATGCAAAACAAATACAGCTCTTTGTGGTCGTTCGAATGACTTTCCAACAAGAAATGTTCGGTCACTTCAGAGGCTGCTCTGATCATCAATGAAGCTTTTATGTTTCGCTCGTTTCTGTCTGTCAGGGCATCATCACCTGTCTGGGAGCTGAAGAAGGCATCGTGAACTCCGAGGAGCACGGCGAGCTTCCCTTCGACATCTGTGAGAACTTCAGCGACACAGAGTTCAACACCACAGACATCCACAAGGAGGTGGAGTTTACGGTGGCCATGGTGAGTCTGACGGAGCCCGAACCAAAACCGGGAGGACAGGAAGTGAATACGTTTCATATCCTGACGCCACCGTTTTGTTTCTGCAGGTGAAATCTGAGAAGAGAGCGATCAGGCTAATGAGGACAAAGAGGGTTGAGGACCAAATCCTAGAGGAGCAGAAGAAACGGGAGGAGGAGGAGAGGAGGAAGAAACGGGAGGAGCAGGAGAGGAGGAAACAAGAAGTGGAGGAGAGGAAGAGGAGGGAGGAGGAGGTGGAGGAGCGAGAGAAAGAGGCAGAGAGGAAGAAGAAGGAGGAGGTGGCGGCGGCGCTGGCAGCGGCCAAATGCAAAGTGAGGAACAGACGATAGATTTAACAAATGTTTCAGTGGCTCGATTTAACTTTTACTATTTTAGTTCTTAGTTTATATGTTGCTGTTTGACACAATACAGCAGGCAAATGTTTTCCATCTTTTATTTTAAACTACAGGAAAACGTAAGTTTAAAATAAACTACAACCTGTTCCCAGAAGGCAAAGAGAAGATAAAATGCAGTCAAATGAAATTTGGAAAAAGAAAACGGTAGTTTAGTTTGGTTTAAGTAGTTAGGTTGAGTTAGATTTAGGTTTTGTTTAACTTGATATAGTTCAGTTTGAGGTTGAGTTTCGTTTTTGACTTCATGTTTAGAAATCCAAACTCCAACCAGGACAATTAATAAAAAACTCTCAGCTTATTAATCTTGAAGTAAGAACTGAGGGCGAATTCACGTTTCTTAAATTCTGTCTTAAATGTTCTCGTAGACAAAGTCCAGATTCATCAGCAATTTTCACATTTGTCCTCATTAACTTTTAAAGCTAATGCCAATTTTTTCTTCACAAGAATATCATGAATCGCGTTAAACCAACCCACAACTGTTGGAGTTTCTCTGTTTTTGCAAGTGCTTTCCTACCTTAAACAAACCGAAGTGTGCTGTCGTCTGTCGTCCTGCAGTGGACGCCGCTCGGCTTCAAAATAAGAGACCCCGAGACGCTGGACGACATCAGCAAGGAGCGATTTGAAGGCACCGTCCTCAAAGCCATTTCCAAAAACGTAAAAAAGATCAAGAAGGAGCCGGAGGAGGATCAAGGAGGAGGTGCTGAGGGCGGACAAATTCTCCTCAGACAGGTACAAAACAAATTACTGCAGAAGTCTTGAAAATCCTGGAGATGATAATTTTTTCCAGGCCTGAAGAAATAAAAAATAATGTATCCATAAATTAAATATAGATTTTTCTTGCAGGTCAAAATAGAGAAAATGGATGAAGATGAGAAGGAAGAGGCGGAAGGAAAACCTGAAGGAGAGGGAGGAAAGACGGAGGTGAAAAAGGAGGAGGTGAAGAAGAATCAGTTGGCTGGAGCTGAAGCAGGGGGCAGGGCCAAACCAGACCCAGAGATGGGTCGACTGGTGATGACCATCGACGGTCAACAGAAACAGCTTCCCTTCGGTCCCAACGACCTTCTGACCACCGCCACCATGCTGGATGGAGACAAGGTGAGAGATGATGAGGTGTCACAGCAGCAGATTAAAATAAAAACAGGATAGATACTATAGACGAGTTTCCTCTTTACAAACAACGAAGGATGTGTGCAACTCGCTGGAAACCAGTAAAATTACTGTTAAATTTGTATGTGACACTCATACATGTGTTTTATTTTATTACCTCAAACCACCTTTGATAGGCATCAGTCAGCTCTGGCAAACAGCTAGCATGACACATATTCCAGTGAGAAACAGCGGCTAGTAGCAGTGCTAACGCTAACACAGGCTACACAAAGTTAGCTCTACAGGTGGAGAGAAATGAACTGTGACCCATAACACAGACGCCCCCTTTAACTCGAGCAGCGTTAGCATGAACTTCCTGCTGTTTGACTGCTGCGCGAATTCAGAACACAGACGCGCTCATCCTGGTTTCCTGGTTATTACATTAATAATGTCAACATGTATGAACTTTGTGCTGTTTCGTCAGAATATACCAGACACTTTACATCTGCCTGATGTGTTACATGAATGCAAAAACTCATATTAGAGCTGACTGCAGTGTAAACAGGCAAAACTTGTGTCAATACAGGCTTTAATCGGTATTACTGATCAGCTAAAAGGATAGTTATAAGATTTTTTTATTAATTTTTTTACACTAAACAATGCTGAGTGTTTGTATTTAAAGTGCAGCGCTGTTGCTCTTAGAGCAGCCTTCACTGTACTGAAATGACCAGCAGCTTGTTTCTTTAGATCTTGATGTTAGATTTCTCATCCTGAACTGTGAAGGTACGTTTCAACATCGTCACCCATCGGGAGACCAAAGAGGAACGAGCGACCTACGTGGAAATCCTCCCCGACTCCTTCGAAGAGTCCATCGAACAACGTCGACACGTAAGGCTTTTAAACGACCATCTCCTCACATTATTAGTCAGTTTGGTTTACAGAGTTTGAGTCAGAGCAGCTGCAGAGCCGAAATTTAAAACCAAAACGGGACTGGATGTGAATCTTTAAACCAGCCAAACCCTGTGATGTGTTTTTAATAGTTTGTGTGTGTGATGTGTTTTTCTAACCAGGGCATCGTGATCGAGTTCTTGGAAGACTCTGGGCTCATCAAGTGCACTCAGAACCCGCAACTCTACTTCCACATGTCAGAGGTGATAGAGAAGAAGAAACTGGAGCTGAACGAGAAGGTCGAGTTCAGCGTCGTCCCGGTGAGTCCTCCTCATCCTCTTTGTCCTTTTTAATTAGTTCTGATGGCTGAGGTGCTTTTACGGGAAGTTTAGGATAATAAAAAAAAAAAAGAAGACATATTGCAGAACGTCAGATTACCAGATTATCAGGTACATTGATATAATTCAGATACTCATAACCAGAACTACCCAGAGCTTGTGACCGCAGGTGAGTCAGAACCACTATCAACCACTAATATGAGGATTTTGTTTTACTCTTTTCCGTCCAGATAGTCGGCAGAGTTTGTCTCGGATAGTTTTAAGTGTCGGATTAATCGTTCCAGAGGACTGAGAACTTTACACTCTAAACATTAATAATACTGGTTATGGAAATCGAGTGTCCTGGTTTGTATAATGTATTTTATCTCGAACATTTCTGAGTAAAAACATGTCTTATTATTGTTTCTTGAAGCATGAAACGGCAGAAGGGGGGAACCAGGCCATCCGAATAAAACGTTTCACCGAGAGCGTTTTCCTCCCCGTTCGTAAATTAGGTGGTGTCGGTGGAAACAAAGGAAAGGTAAAGAGGACTGGATTTATATTTATTCAGTTACGATTTGAGAAGAAAGGTATTCTTGTGTTTTTGTTGTTGATTCATTTTTCAGGTCCATCTGGACTCCACAAATGTGTAAAATTACAGAATTCACACTTGGCAGAGACTATGCTTAAAATGTATTTTCCTGGACTTCTCCACTATTTTGCTTTACAAGCTGTAATCTGTTTCTTGCATGTTGCCATTTATGCGCAAAATATTTGTACTACATTAATGCAACTTTGATGTAATTTCAGTAAGGGATGATATATATTACAGAATGATTTTAGGGTCTAATGCAAATCTCTACATTGCTTTTATAGTGTTACTATGACCTAAATTAATATACCAGTTTGTGTTAGCAGTTCTGTATTTTTGTCACAAGATGTTGGCAGAGATAATTATTTTTCTAACTTTGCCTAATATGTGTTTGTCTCCTTTGGTAGATGACCATCAAGCTGACAAAAGCTTTAGAAGCCATTGAGTGAGTAATTAATTAATTTATTTTTGTTATGTTGGAACACAATCAGGTGTGCACAAATAGGGATGGTCTAATAGGTTTCAAGAAAGTTCTTGTTCTTCATAAGTTTACCTATTTATATTTACATATAAATAGGTAAACCAATAGATAATATGTAACCTGACTAAATGACCTGTTTCACATTGGCATCTAAACAGGATGTATAGAAATACACATTTTGTAAAATAATTCTAATAACCAAAACTTGTCTGTGACGACTTCTGACATTTCAGGAAAGAAAAACCAGAGACAGACAAGCTGAAGGCGGTGGTGAAAAATCTTAGAACGCAGGACAGCAAGACCAGTAGAAGGGATTACAGTGCCACTCGGCGTAGATATGGCCGCAGCAGAAGTAAAAGCAGGAGTCCGAGTAGGAATAGGGCCAGGAGTAGGAGTAAAAGTAGGAGCAAGAGTCCGCCCAGAGATCAGTTTGGACGTATCATCAAAAGGAGACGCAGCACTAGCGTTGACCGTGACCGTAAAAGCAGCAGGAACAGGCGAAGCCGAAGCCGAGAGAAGTCAAACAGACGCACCAAAAGCCCCACTAAGAGCCACAGCAGGAGTCACAGCCAAAGCCGAAGCAAGAGCTCCAGCCGGAGCCGGAGCAGGAGCAGGGAGAGAAGCAAGGACCGGGCCGGCAAGAAGAGGAGCAAAATCAGCCGAGAGCTCGAAGAAAGTCACAAGAGGAGGAGGGAGTTGAGCCCTCCTCCCAGACGTGTTGGAGTCATGGACGATGAACTGGCAAGGAAGAAGCGGGAGCTGGAGGAGCTGAATGAGATGATTGCCTACAAAAAGTCAATGGTGGACCCCCGAGGACTGGACCCTGGACAGAGGACCTGCATAGACTACGACCATGGCAGGATCGCCGTCCCACTTACTGAGTACAAACCAGTCCGGTCCATCTTGAAGAAACGACCAGAGGGACCCGAGTACCACCATCGTCTTCCTCAACCCTATGACGATCCTTATTATGACCGGCCATACAGTCCTTACCAAGATCGGCGATACAGTGACCGCTACAGTGATCCGTACACCAGCCGTCCCTACCCTGATCGCCCTTTTGGTGACCGTCCCTACGGTGACCGCCCTTATGAAAATCGTCTTTATGGTGAAGCTCCCTATGTTGGCCCTGCGTCTGCCAGCCAACGTTACACTGATCGCTATGATGTTTATGATGAACCCTATGACGATCGCTACTATGACCCAGCATGTGCCGACCAACCTTACGATGATCCGTATCGGCCTGTCAAACGGAGCCAGTCTCCAGAACTCCACGGTCCCTCACCTTCTCAGTCTGGCCAAGTTCCTGCTGCCTCCACCCAACCTCCACAGACACATACTGTTGCCACTTCAGCTTCCCAACCCCCTTTCAGACCTCCTTCTCCCACAGAACCACCTCCGAGAAGCCCTTCTCCCAAACTGAAGAACACAACGCCACGGCAGTCACCTCCAGCTGAGAAACCACCCCTTGATCGCTTCCTTGATATGCTTAATAAAAAGGTGGATGCTGAAAAGAAATTAGAACCGGTTTATGTGAATGATGACCTTCTGCCTCATGAGCGGGCACTTCAGGATGGCAGGGGTTTCTCTCGGATTGTGGGATTGGCTCAAGAGCAACCCACCAGCAGTCTAGCTCTAGAAGGGGAAAAGAACCAACTAAGCTCTAAACGGTCCTCAGTAGAGAGAATAAGCGAGGAACCAAAGAGCAAGACAGAACCCTACGACAAGATCCAGAGTCTACTCCGTACGATTGGCCTGAAGCTGAGTACAGGAGATGTGTCCAAACTGGCAAGTCGAGCCCAAGAAAAAATCTATAGCCCAAAGTCCTCATCCACAGAAAGAGAGACTTTGTCATCCCCAAGGGAAGAACTGCATACAAGTAGAACCGGTTCTGTTGAATCGGATCACATCCATTCCCCCTCCCCTGCCAGGTCCTCCAGTTTGGAGCCGCTCAGCAGACATAAAACTGTCTCGGAGTATGAAGGATTCCTGGACCAGCAAGAGTTGGAGGCACTAAAGAAGGCGCAACAGCTGCAGAGTCTTACCAAGACAATGGGGAGTACTCCCTCCACCACTCCTGTGAAACCACCTCCTGGGCCGCCTCCTTCTCAGTACCAACATCCACCCCCAACAATCAACTGGCCCCTTGGTGTCACTACCCAGATTCCCCAAGCACAGAGCTCCACAACCCCTAGCATGGGCACTCCAGCTCTTCCTACAGCTGGTCAACCACCCCAGAGATTTGGACCTACTGCGGGACCTCCCCCTGGACCTCCTCCTGGGCCTCCTCCACGGCGTCCTGGACAGTCTCCTCCAGGACCCCCTCCTGGACCTCCTCCGCGGCGTCCTGGACAGCCTCCTCCAGGACCCCCTCCTGGACCTCCTCCCCGGCGTCCTCCCGGACAACCTCCTTTCACTCCA
This sequence comes from Siniperca chuatsi, assembly GCF_020085105.1. Taxonomy (NCBI): domain Eukaryota; kingdom Metazoa; phylum Chordata; class Actinopteri; order Centrarchiformes; family Sinipercidae; genus Siniperca; species Siniperca chuatsi. The sequence continues at coordinate 29,468,097 of NC_058052.1, forward strand.
CCCTCCAGTCATGTAGTCTTTCCTTTTATTGGCCAGCCTCCTGCAGCTCCACTTGTTGACTCCTCCAGTCCTTCGCAGCCTTTAACCACTGCTGCAGTAACACCGACACCACCATCATCATCACCGGAAACATTGAGTCCTACACACGATGACCACTCAACCATCTCTACGACAGTGGCCAGATGCCTGAAGGTCATTGAGACGGTGAAATCTCTGGCTGTGCAGCCACCAGCCAAACCAGTCAAAACAGTGCAGTTCAGTTTACCCACAGAGTCTCCATCACACTCCAGTTCTCAGACCTCAGCAGAGACAGACGATGACATAAAGACCAAGCAGAAGGAGAAGGTATGATCACCAGTGGCACTACTGTACTCAAATCTTTTAGGGGTTCTTGTTGGCTACTGAAGTACAGTTCCTACAGTTCCTTATTCTGTGTCTTAGATTACCCAGGAATACATGCAGATGCAAATCCTTAATCAAATTCTCCAGACACTAGTGCACTTAAGAAACCTTAGAAATGATGGAACACTGCCATGTTTCAGCTGGATAAAGCCTTGACAAGGTATTTGTGTTTGTGTTGCAGCTGGATTTGTATAACCAGAGGATTTTGGAAAAGCGGGAGCAGCAGTACAAGGAGATGCTAGCCCGCAGGAAAGCAGAGAAGAACAAGGATGGCACATTGATCCCCCCAGGTATCCGAACTTGTTGAATTATATAGACATTAAACTTAACTAGCAACCTTTGAATTACAGGGAGTAATTATTAAGTATTGAGTTAAGCATTCAGTAAAGTTATGTTCTCGGCGTGCTAGTTCTTCAAACACAACACGCCTAAATACATTTTCAAGTTAACATTTTACAGCTGCATGCCATTTATATTACTTTAGGGCTAAAGACAGAAGATAAACACCTTGTTTTCTTTTTCTTTGACTAAACAGGTACTTTGAACAGGTTAAAATAGATTTATTTCACCCAGACAGTTAGCCAGACTTTGGCGAGAAAGCCAGAGATACTTGATTAGGCACATCTCTGGAGATGTGGTAGAAATGTTGAGACGGTAACATGTTAGGAAGATTGTCATGATGAAAGTATCGCTAAGTTCTGTCTGGATCTAACTGAAGTATACATATGATTAGCAAGGCCTAATTAATCCTGCTTAGCTAGATTTATGCTTCTCCGTCAAGGTGATCTTGCGTTCTCACCGTAGATTTCCACAAGGTAGGAAGTGATTGACAGGGAGCCATAAACCTGTCTTTAAGGTTACGTAGACGTCTTAAGTGCATTGCAGCGCCACAAAGGTCAGTCGCTCTTCTGCCACACACGTTACCCGAGCCAAGTGGTTTGTCCCAGCAATCAAGAAAAGAAGCCAACTGCAATCTCAACTCCACAAAGTAACATCTTTTTCCTCTTCATATAGTGACTCCGTTGGTATCTAGCTTTAAAGGAACCCATTTGAGTCCAGAAAGCACTATATAGTCAGATGAGATTATGAGAGGTTAAGATAGACATGTATTTAGTAAGTTTAGGTATTGTTTGAAATTTCTAAATACAACACTATATTTTTGATAATTTGCTTGATTAAAGTATAAGTAAACAAAACTATGAAATTGACCAAGCATTTGCTAACCAACTTAGGTACCTGACAGCTTTCAGTACTTGATACAACAGACACGTTTTGGTCAGTACCAAAAAATGATATAGGTATGATACCCAGCCCTGATAGTTAGCTAGACATGTAGTTACAGTAATACCTTTCAAGCAAGGTAGTTTTGCTAGGTTTGGGTTTACCGTTTCCAGCTTAAATACAGGTACACTCAGTTGTCACTCAGAGGTACATTCTCCCACTTCTACAGACATCTTCCTTCACCAAATTGTGAGTCTCATACCTGTGCTTTAATGGAATCTGCAGCGGGATAGATGGTACCACATTGGGATTGCCCAAACTACAAGGTCTAGAATATTTTTGGATGGATGCAAGAACCAAAATACCTTCAGTCCTGTTTTATGAGAGGGGGTCAAAGATGAATGTTAAGACATGTGCAAGTTCAGAACATCAGAAAGACGATCTCAGAGCCACAACTCATTGAACCTTGAAGAGGATTTTGATCAGCAGCTGAAGAGAATTCTGGCTTTGACTTTGTCGGTGAAGAACAAAAAGATGAAGCCACGGTGGTATGTGATCATTTAAATTGAACTTACTGATGCAAGCTGCTTCTGCTTATCCTCCTTAGTTGTATATGTCATATTGTTAAAGTTGGGATGGGTTGTCCCCAAAAACTATAGGACACCTTTGATTGCGTAGAGACCATTGACTTCATACTCAATATTTCTCTCTGTGTTGTATTATTGACTACCTTTCACTACGTGATACATTCAGAAGAAGGCATGGCATCCCTATATATATATATATATATATGCTTGCCATTAGAACTGAAGAGGCCATTCATATGAAAAACAAAGCGACATCGACCTGAAAGCCGTGGTCCAGTTTCATTACGACTAGAGAGAAGGATGCTAAAGGATGTTCTCAAGCATTATGTTCTGCCAGAACAAATCTCAGCCAGACACCATGAACTTGTTCTTAAACAGTGACCACTGAGTTTAAACACAGTACAGCTAGCTTAAAATTATCTGGTGTTCATTGACAGTAAAGCCTGTAACGACATGCTGCTGTTTAAATAAACCTAGAACTTGGCTTCAGCTGTCCAAGAATTACACTAAAGGAGGAAGATAAGATAAAGGTCTAACCCCACTAATGGCTCAGTCTGTACTACTGTTTGTAGTACTAAGAGGTAGCACTAAGTATGTAGTACTTTTGTGAGTACTACTCATTCCTACTTAAAGTTGGTTAGCTGCTCGCTCGTCTCAACTAGTTACGTAGCTGATTATTGTCTGCTACAACAAAGACATGAAATGCACTCAAACAATACCTAAGACTTAATTTAGATCATGTGCAGCCTGATGCTGATGCATCTGGTCCAGGACACAGTAGGTCTTTTAGGTTAAGATGGCTTTTACAGACATGGCTTAACTAGTCCAGGACACAGTCTAGTAAGAATTGCCTAGATGTTAACATCTAGGGTTGTATTGTTAAGTGCGAGCGTAAGGGCCATTTCAAGACTAACACAACCATAAAGAAAATTCAGAGGGCAAATACAGATTTTTGTCCAGAAACTGGTTCATGCGAATTGTAGGAATGGTTTTGTCGTTGGACCTTGACTTTCATAAATTACATGTTTGCTTTTATGGATATGTCACATAATTTCATACAGCTGTGAAGTTAAACTTCAGTTACAGTGAAATAACAAAAAACAGTTTACTTTTAAAGCGAAAACTAATAGTTTTTAACATCTTATTCTTGAACTCTGGTCCATCTACTAAACAGAAATGCAAGCCATGTTCATGAAAGCCTTACGAGTGTTTTACTGAGCCTTTCTACATCCAGGCCTTACTTGTCCTGGCATAACTGAAGCTGTTACAACAGCTTGCCTTCTGATTCTATTACAAGTTAATGTGGGTTGTTGATTGCAAATTCTCCCGGCGTTTCATTTTTTGCTATGTACAGAATTTTGTCTTGAGTCAAGTTTACTCAGTTCTGTTTGTGTCAAACTGAGTGGAGTGTAGCCACGTTTTCCGGATATCCAGAAAAAGTCGTTTTAACGGAAGACCCAGAAGACTACTCGTAATTTTGACCACGCAAAGCAAAGCGTTCCTAATTCATTTACAGTGAAAGAAGTTCGTATTTTACACGAACCAGTCAGTTTGTCAGCCAGGTAATACTTCCAGCCCTTCAGTGTTTGACTCTGAGTCCATGTCACCAAGTTGATTTGTGCAAGGCCAGGCTAGAGTCATCGAATTAATGTTGAGTGGCCGAAGTCATGACTGAGTCGCAGAGGTAAGGATGGGATGTCTGAAGACATTCCCACATCACTGAGGTAATTTCCGAATTGCAGAAGGGTTTCTCATTTTTATCCGACAGATTTGATCAGCTATAGCTGGAGAAGTAGCCTCTCCTTCCAATCTGTGAAACTAACGTTAGCTCAGGAAGCTAACGTCGAGAGCTTTCACCATCATGTAGGGGTCTTCGGTCAGATGTCGTTAGACGTGACAGCAGTCTGTCATTAACACAGTAAGTGGACTCTATATCTGCAAGCAGTAAATACTATAATGCTTCTTTTTAATGTCATGCTCATTAAGAATATGTTGAGTAATATTATGTAGCATCTTGTCCAAGCTAAATTTGTTTACTTTTTAATCAGCTTAGCCTACTAAGTAAGTGTATCACATCAGTATCTTAAACTCATTAACTGTGAATTTGGACCTTTTGGGTTTTAGGCTATGAACTCCCTTTTCCTGCCAGTCTGTGAAACTATCTACGTTAGCTCAGGAAGCTAATGTAGAGAGATTTTAACATCGTTTAGGGGGCAGTTGGATATTCTTAGCTTTAGCTATTTCAGACACGACTTACTGGTAGTCTTTCATCAATACGGTAAGTAACTGATTATCATGGTCATTCTTCTTTTTCTTTTAAAGTAACATGTAGCAGCATGGGCTAAATGTACCTACTAAATAAATATATCACATCAGTATTTTTAAGCCTGTCATCTTAAATACCAGTGAATGGGACCATGGCTGTGAACTAGCCTGTCCTTTCAGTCTGTGAAACTGTTAGCTCAGGAAGCTAACGTAGAGAGCTTTTAGCATCGTTTAAAGGTCACCATTTGGATATCGTTATCTTTAGCCATTTGTTATTAATGTTAAAGTTGAGTCAGTGATATTGGGACTCAGACATTAATGTGAGTCAAGGATTCAGGCACTGCTGGTAGACATCTGAGGTTCTTTGCAGGGTCATTATTTCCGTTCATAACATGTTTTAGATGTAATGTAATACAGTATATAATGCTAACAGGTTTTAGATAAATTGCCAGGCTCAAGGACTGTTTTTGGTCACTTGTTTTGCTGTTTGTTTTTTGTTGTTTGAATCAGAACAAACACTGACTGTCACGTCTCAGTCGGTGTTTAAACACTTAACTTTTGCAGTTCCATCACCCATCTGTCACTCCGCTCACTTATTCGCATTTAAATCCACTGTGATGACACAGCGAGTCTCATTTTGCCTTTAAATATTCTGCTCAGGTAACTTTCGTTCACATGCCGCGGTCCAACCAGAATACCAGTCTACGTCAGTTTGGGTTAGACTAAAGTGGAGATGGTGATGGTGGCGTGTCCAGTATGGAGTGAGGGAACAGAAATGGAAAACAAGAAGTGTCCCAAATGACCTTTTTAAAAAGGATGTAAGACGTTTTTTTAAATGTTACAGATGAATTGGGCCATTTAATCCCATCAGTCCATCCACCAGCCCCTCCCCCATCTCAGTGGTCCCTTACAGTTTGATAATTAATGCCCACATTATCATTTCTAAATCAGTGATCTACAACATATTCATTTTGGGACACAATAAATGAGCTGCTGTGAAACGTAACAGAACAAAATTAAGTATGATGGCATACATCCAGTTATTTTGATTTGAGATTCAGTTCCATTTCCTTTCTCTAAATGAAATACTGGACTCCGGTCTGACTGAAGTAAGAAACTTACAGTATAATGAGGCAGAGTAGAAGAAACGTTTTTAAGTCAAAGCATTGTAATTTAATATTGCGAACTTTTAATAAGGTTTTAAAGAAATTAGTGCTTTGACGGCATTTTTGTTGCATATTATGTTTCCATACACAGCCAGCATTAACAAATGAGGAATGTACATAAGTTAGCTAGGGAGACGATATAAATACACAGCTAAAAGTCATCGAAAGCGATTCAAATCTTTACTGTGATGTTTAGTATTTTATCATAAATGCAGTTTTATTTTAAAGTGACGCAGAAGGGTTTGAAATGAAAAAGAAAAGTTGCATTGCAGAATGGCAATATTTATTGTCTTGACGGTGAAGGTAGGTGATCATTTTGATCTCTTAATTGCATTGATTGATCAGGCTGAGAATTTTCTCATTGTTTTAAAAACCAGCATGTAATTGTCTGAAATTACACATCCATTAACTAAAAATTAACAAATTAAACTGAATGTGGTGCAAACAAGTTAAAAACTTAACTTAAATACTCAAAAAGATACATGTACCACAAACATTATTCTGTGATCAGTAGTCTTTTGGTTTTACATTAGTACATTTTTGCATTATCATTACATCGGAAACAGTTAAACTGTAAAGTATAGGACTTGATTTACTTTCCTGTTGCAGTAATTGTTACTTTAGTCAATTAAATGATGATTGATATGGTTTAAGAAGTGTACAACGTTAATACAGCAAAAAGTCAGCGAATAGGGTACGTGACAGAAACAGCTACAAATGGGTCGAGATGGCGATTTTGCTCAGAAATATTGGTAGTTGTAGCCTGTAAAAAATCAGCTGGTTTCACAAAGATCAACTGGCTTTAGCCCAACAGTTAGACCTCATAGATGTTCCAGTTCAGTGGAGGTCTGTCCGTCTGCTTCCAGTATCTCTGGATTTTGCCCACAGTGGATGTGCTAGAAGACCATTTTTAATGTTTTTGCAGCTGTGTACTTCACATTGATAACAGTCTAAGTCTAACTAGTTTAAGGGCAAAACAAATACTAGCCAAAGTCTACAGACCAGTCTAGTAGATCTTTGTGAAACCAGCCTGAGGACTGAAGGACAGTCCTAGCTTTAGTAGTCCAATATGAGAGAGAGTTTGAGTTTCAACTAGTGCAAAAGATTCTTATGGCTTTGTGACTTACAAACATATTCTGTTAAAATTTCTAGGCAAGCCAATCAGCAGCGAGCCGAAGAACGTTTGGATTTGTGGTCATTCGCTGGTGTACTGGGCGGAGTCACGGGCCAAGTCTCCGGAGGTAGGTATGCAGCTGGGCATGGACCCCAGCAAGGTGGCCATCTGGTGGAAGGGCATCCAGGGCATGACGTGGCCCCAGCTCCTGCCCCAGCTCCACCAGCTGAAGGTCACCTGGCCCAACCCGGACATCCTGATCATGCACCTGGGCGGCAACGACCTGAGCACCGACAGCCCCACCGACCTGCTTGCCTCAGTCAGGAAGGACCTGACCTCCATGAGGAGCATCTTCCCACAGTGTGTCCTCGTGTGGTCTAACATCCTCCCTCGGAGGGCGTGGCGGCACTCCGCTGACAGCCACGAAGTCGATCTGGTCCGCACCACGGTGAATCGCAGGATCCAAAACATCATCTCAGAGCTGGGCGGCACCTCGTTGACCCACGACAACATCCGGTGCGGCGCAAACACGGGTCTGTATCGGGCCGACGGCGTCCATCTTTCCCCCAAAGGCATCGACGTTTTCAATCTGAACCTGCAGGATTTTCTGGAGAAGTGGGAGATGGAGGTGAACTAAACCTCAGAAAAGTTAAAAGGTGTATCGATTTATTTTCTGTTGACTCTTTTATTTCTAATGATAGCTAGGCAGTCGAGCTCATAAAACTCCATCTAGAAAGTATCCAGTCATGTTTGCAGTTGTAGCTTACCGTGTAGGAACAGCTGTACAAGGAAAACATGTTTGTCCATCTTGAAACAATAAATTCCGATATCAACTGATCAGCTGTTATTTCTGTCTTTTTATCTTCTTAATGAACACAATAACAGAACCTGTCAGTTTTGTTAATGTTGATTTGTTAGCGGAGACATTTCTAATGATACACGCACAGAGTCACTCTGCAGGTAAATGTAATGTAGATAAAACTGTTATCAATAATTAACGTTTTCATCATTTATCATATTGCATTGTATTCGTTTTTTGGTTGAAAATAAAGCAAAAATGGTCCAGTCTTCTTACTGCTTTTATTTAGTGCTGGGCGATTTGACTCAGTGTTGCAGTAAATTTGTCATGATAAACCGCTTTTTCTGTGAAATCCTATTTCTTCTAAAATTGTGAGGCCAGTCATGTGCCATTTTTATAAAACATAGTAATCAGAATAGTTTTTTCACATGTTTGTCCTTTTTCAGAAAGTAAATGTAGATCAGTAGTTGTAATTTTGAAGTTTACATCTTCTTTAAATGATGAAAGAAAAATGAATTATAGTACCACCATATTGTCATTTAAAAGCTTAACTGTTTAATCTAACATTGTTATTCAGTACGAGACATGTTGACCAAATGATAATTAATTTAACAATCATTAAAAAAAAATAAGCTTACTTGCTTTTTTGTCTTACAACAATCATCAGTTGCTGGATAGAGATGATGGCCAAAACATGCAAACTTGTCCTGCTTCTTCTTGGTGGGGGCTTGTTCTTTCAGGTACAGGTGAAACAATTAAATATTGAGCCATAATAACATCGAACGTTATGCAGGTAATTATCCTGATGATCATCTAAGATGAGTAGATGCCCTTCACTGTTGTTTCAGACCACATGAATAACCAGGTTTCCGTTTATTTGATGTTCTTTTTCAGCATTTTCTCAACTGGCTGCCGTCCCACGATTACACTTTCCTTTCTGTTCGTCGGGTATTTGGCGTTTTTATTAGATTGTTTCCAGTATAGAGCCGGGGGGGTGACATGCAACAAAGATCCCCAGCTGGACTGGAACCATGGACGTTGCAGTTCAGTGGGTAGTGCCTTAAAGCCCAAGGCCACCAGGCCACCAGGACGCCTCAGCTTGACTGGCTGCCCAACAAGTAGCTAACAAAGAAGCTGTCCCATATACACGAGCCGACGTTATCGAGCTGATTAAATATTTACTGTTTTATCGCCCAGCGTTACATGCAGTCACTTTATTCTCCATTAAAGTTTCCAAGCTGTGCTTTACCTGTTGGAGCCGACCAGGTGAGTTTTTGTTTTCTCTGCAGGTTCCGGCCAAGATGCAGCTCAGGATGACTCGAGGACTTAGCGGGTGGACTGAACAGAAACATCAGGCCCGTCTGCTCGTTCAGGAATCTCTGACTCGTCCACAAAAATGTAGAGAAATTTGAAAATCCATCTCTGTCCTTCTGTTTTGGCTTCCCGTCCACAGCGCTGCCAGCACCACCGAAAACCTCCGGACTCATCGGGGCACCAACGGCTCATAAAACAAATATAAAATGTCCTAATGATCTCAATCTCTGTATATCTTTTTGTACAGTAAAATATATACATGTATTTATTATGTGACTTGCTGGGGCCTCCGCCTGCAGTGTGTACAGTTTTTCTAAGCTGAAAACTACCTGGCAGAAATGAATTTAGGAATATGCAACATAAAAGCACAAAACTGAAATAGTGAGTATAATAATAGTGAAACTAGACTCTGACACAGGGACCCGAGGCCCTTGTGCTTTAGTACTGCCTGTTCGAATGAGCGCAGCCCAGAAACACAGTAAGTCTGGAGCTTTCGGAGCTCCTGGAGTTCTGGGCCCCGGGTCAGTTGCCCACTCTGCCCCGTTAGTAGTCCAGCCTTGGGCATACTGCACTTCTTTGGCTCGTGAGCCTTTAAAGTGAAGCAGTCCTTCAGTTTAACCCCAGCACCGTTCTTTCTTACGTTTTGATAAAAGTGAAATCGTCCTGTATTTCACAAGAAAAAATTAAAGACTAGAAAAAATCTTTAATTTTAAAACTTGTAACACAACATTGTGTAAAAACTGAAGTTGGACATATTTATTTCTTTACTACGGTGTGTTTACTTTATTGTCCTCCGAGAGGAAGTTATATTTGTACATAAAGAACAGAAGTCCAAACACAGTGTCGATGTTTTCTATAATTTTACTGAGACTGTATTAAAGAGTCAGTTCACCCAAAATATAAAGATTATTACTTATATATGTCCAAGAGATTTCTGCCTCCCCCCCAAAACAATGGCGGTGAAAGTGCTGCTCAGCTTTGAAAAATGACTTTTACAACAGAAACGTCTCTTTCCATGAGGCCACCGCGTGATCCACGAGTCGCAGTAGGGACCGTTTTCACTACGGAAGAATCGATCTCTGCGCACGCTGTCGACAGACACTCGTCTCAAAACCTGGATGAATAAAATCTAATAAACTATTTGCAGATCCGCGTGGACTTGGGTGAGCTGACTCTTTCAGGCTGCTGATCAGCCTGATTAAAGTCCGTCCACAGTGGATGATGCACTATTGTGGAATAATTTCAGTCCACTAAAGATGGTAAAATAATGGTGACCAAACGCTGAACACCCTGACGAGCGGACCGTGCTGCTGTGCGTCATGTTGCTGATGTTCACACTGGATTAGCTGTACACACTGCACGCCACTGTATGTGGACAGCTGAGCAGGTGTGACGGTGTAACGTGCGGCTGCGACACCATGTTGTTGAACCTGCTGCTCCACTGTGCTGGGGTCAGTCTGTCCTCCAGATGTTGAACCAGCTGCAGGGATTCGCTCCCACTCAGCCTGCAGAGCATCGGTGAGGTCCGAGCTGATGTTGGTGATGAGGGCGAGTCCTGCTGGAACAGAACTAGTTCACTTCGGTGGCTGGAAAGCCTCCACTTCTCCCAGAAAAGGGCAGCGGTGGAAAGAAACCAAGTACATTACTTGAGTAAAGTACAAGTACTTAAGTATCTGTTCATTTCTTCTTCTACTCCACTACATTTATTCGACAGTTTAGTTACTTTACAAATCAAGATTTTACATACAAAACAATAATGATCATCTTATAAAATGATGCACTGAGATTAAACAACAGTATATAAAGTACTAAATTAGTTCCACCTCGAGCAGCGACAACATGCTCTAACATATACTCTAAAGGGGCCGTTCTGCATAACTAGGACTTTTACTTACATTTTGTTAATAACACTGCTGTAACATTTTGAATGCTTGTACTTGACTGATTTTACCGAGAGACACTGCTACTTGTACTGAAGTAGAAGATCTGTAGACTTCTGGCAAAGTGGAGGCTGTTGGAGTGTCTGATTAATGCTCGCTTTGGAATCACACATTTGACTGTCCACATACTTTTGGCCATGTGTACGTCAGGTGCATTCAGACCTGAGGTCCTCACGGTTATCAGGAGACACTGAGAAAAGATGTAAATGCTTTTCAACTGTGATGCACTAAAATCTGTTTTTTTTATTCAATAAAAATTCTCTAAAATGAATCAAAGATTCTCATCTGGTCATTTTCTGGTGTTTCGTGTGAATTTAAAAAGTACTTTTTCTTTATATCAGAATCTCCATTTGTGTGTAATTTAAAAGCTTCAGACCATCTCACAATGTGTCAAAGCATCAAAGTTCAATTGGAAATGTAAGTTTTTGAGAAATGACAGAACTTCCTCAGTCTTGTGATTTAAAGTGAATCCAGATTTCACATTTCTACAAACAACTCGTCCTTTAGACCACATCACGTAATAACTGTAGACATTGGAACAGTCTCGCCACAAGGTCCCTTTAGTAGCCTTTCTTGGGCTTTCGATCGCATCACGAGTTTGCCCCGTTGTCATGGAGCTGAAGAGGGGCTACTGGAGGCCTTCGCTTTCCTCCGGATCATCCATCGATCCGCCGAACTGTGATGGTGCCTTCTAAAGTGGTAATCCACAAAATACGTTTAAATGCAAATGATCGGGAGTTTTAAAAGTGTGTTCGTGAACTAGATGTTTTACTAGATGCAATTTGTGTTCAAGAAACCAAAACCACACTTAGGCTTTATGATACCAGGATGAGAAACATTAAACAGGCGGCTGTGCAACATGCATTCAGGAAGGTCTGGCCTTTAGGAAGTGATCTTAAAATATATACGAATGTGTGCTTGTTGGACTATGCAGATCAACAGGCGACGTAAAGATAGTTAGGTTATATAATCCATGCACTGACTTTGGAAATGTTGAAACAGCAGGTGAGAACAGTACGAGATGTGGAGACTTTAATGCTCGCAACAGTTCACGGGGAAGCAGATTGATGACGGACCGTTGGTTAGTTTGATGTAAAAGGATGAACGCAGTACGAAATGAGATCCCAAGCTTCGATCTTAGTGACAAAGAATTGAAATCAAGAAAATGTTATTATCAAAAGCTGTGTTCAGACCAAACGCTGAGCGAATTTTCGCCTCGCGTGAACGCGGCCGCCAGAGTGTTTTTGGATCGCAACCCGCGAATATTCGCCCTTAACAGCCAATGGGAGTACTGGGAACGGCGGCTAAAGCTAGTGCTAAGTTGGTTCGTAGTAAAGTACAAACGATAGCTGGACTCATGTAACAGAAACTTATTTTCAGAACTTATCGTGTAATCCTGTGGCTTCGCTCACTTGTCTCCAAGCCCGCTCCAACAATCAGTTTGTCCTCCATTTCTGATTCTCCGCGACGTCTGAAAGGCTTTCGCGACTCAGCGTCACGCGAACTTTTCGCTCTAGTTAAAACATTTTCAACTCGCGCAGACTTGTGTTGACTGTGTGTGTAATCGCGGTCTGAACACACCTAAAGAAAGAGAGCTACGGTTTGAAAAGTTATTAAATCAATAAAGAGAAACGAAAAGAGGAGGAAACGCACCTTTAAAGTTGGTTTGCGATCCGCCAATAAACATGAAGAAGAAGAGGTGGATCAAGGACTTTTTAAGTGGAAGATTGATTCTAGTAAGAATATGAAAGTGTCCTCAAGGTACAGAGAGTCCTTTGTTATCTTCTGTTATGATGAATTATGTTTTCTGGGTCTGGAGAACGGGATGGGAGTCTCTCTTTTTGCGGCAATCTGGAAAAGTGAAGAAACTGCAGGAGGCGATTGTTAAAATAGAAACATTTAAGTGGGGATTTAAACTTTCAGCAGACAAAACAAAGACAATGTTCTTTCCACGGAAAAGAAATTACAGTAATTTAAAATTAAAGTTATATAACCAAGAATTGGAGATACATGGGAAGTGGAAGAAAGTATTAAATGTAAAGAGATGTGACAACCATCTACAGGATCAACAGCTGTCTTTAAACTACCGGGTCCACCTAAAGGACACAATGAAGATCAGCGAGACCAAAACCCTGCTGGGGGAGGACAGAAGCAAAGTGCTGGATGGACAACAGCAGAAGAACCAGGAACACCTGAAGTAAACACCAGCTGTCGGTGACACCCTCGGACACTTCCTGACTTCCTCACGTTACTCTTATTTCACCTCCACAGATCAAACAGACAGGAAGTATTAGCTCAGATTCACACAGATGCTTCAGAGCTGACCAATCAGCGATGGAGCACCGGCGTGGAGGCCTCCGACTGCAGCTCGTCAGCGATCAGCTGGAAGCAGAACAGATGTTTTCAGGCACAAACACTCAGATGATGGGACTCAGTGTGACGTTTGATCCCAGCTCATACAGGAAGCAGAGGAAACGAACCAGTGAGCAAAGGAAGCCACGCCGTCAGCGAGGCGAGAAGGTGACAGGAAGGTGCTTATACACTCCCTGACAAAAGTCTTGTCGCCTATCCAAGTTGTAGGAACAACAAATAATAACTCGACTTCTAGTTGATCATTTGTAATCAGAAGTGGCTTATATGAAAGGCAAAGGCCTCTAGATTATGCTTATTTTACCAAAATACAATCTTATCATGCCTTGATTTTTAATTATTTAATTAGGAAAGAAAGGTCAGACTTTGCTTAGACAAAAGTCTTGTCACTTAAAAGAAATAATGTACAGTACAGAACATAAAGTCATGGTGCAGTGGAAAAATAATTAATATTGTGTATGACTCCCATGAGCTTGGAGGACTGCATCCATACGTCTCGGCAATGACTCAAATAACTTATTAATAAAGTCATTTAAATGGCAAAGGAAGCGTTCTTGCAGGACTCCCAGAGTTCATCGAGATTCTTTGGTTTCATCTTCAATGCCTCCTCCTTCATCTTACCCCAGACATGCTCAATAATGTTCATGTCTGGTGACTGGGCCGGCCAATCCTGGAGCACCTTGACCTTGTTTGCTTTCAGGAAACTTTGATGTGGAGGCTGAAGTATGAGAAGGAGCGCCATCCTGCTGAAGAATTTGCCCTCTCCTGTGGTTTGGGCAGCGAGAATGTCTTGATACCTCAGACTGTTGATGTTGCCATCCACTCTGCAGATCTCTCGCACACCCCCGTACTGAATGTAACCCCAAACCATGATTTTTCCTCCACCGAACTTGACTGTTTTCTGTGTGAATCTTGGGTCCATGCGGGTTCCGATAGGTCTTCTGCAGTATTTGCGATGATTGGGATGCAGTTCAATAGATGATTCATCGGAAAAATCAACCTTCTGCCGCTTTTCCACAGTCCATCCTTCCTGCGAGCTGTGGGCCTTGGCAAATGCAAAACACGATTTTTTAGTTCTGTTTAATGCTGGTTTCTGAGCACTAATTCGGCCACTGAGACCGCTGTGTGACAGAATTCGACAAACTGTTCTTGTAGATACGGGGGTTTCTGGTGACCAGTTGTACTGTAGCTCTGCTGCAGTTGAAAAAGGGCTGGCCCTGGACTGACGAACCAACAAACGGTCCTCTCGAACAGTAGTCTTACGGGGTCTGCCTGACCTGGGCCTGTCATGAACTTCACCAGTTTCTTCAAATCTTTTTCTTATCCTCTCCACCTGACGTTTAGATACATTAAAGATGTCTGCCACCTCAGCAGGCTCTTGATGATCAGGACTTCGGTCTGTGGTTGAATCTTTGGCATGCTGTCAGAGGTCAGGATGCATTTCAAATGAAGGTTGGGTGTGCTGGGGTTCTTCTACACACCTGGGAATGTGTTAATTACACTATTTGTCACAGGTGATGCTCTAATCTGTGATTGGTTGAATCCTTTAAAGATGTGACAAGACTTTTGTCTAAGCAAAGTCTGACCTCTCTGCCTCTCTCTCAAGGCATGATAAGATTGTATTTTGGTAAAATAAGCATAATCTAGAGGCCTTTGCCTTTCATATAAGCCACTTCTGATTACAAATGATCAACTAGAAGTCAAGTTATTATTTGTTGTTCCTACAACTTGGATAGGCGACAAGACTTTTGTCAGGGAGTGCACGGCAGTCACAGAGAAGCAGGGAACCAGAATCATCCAGGCCCCGTTTGGGTCCCACAGGACTCAGCAGCACATTATTTAAACATCATACAGGAAGTGACACTGAGCCTTAAAGACATAAAGGTTTTGTCTGCTGTTGTGTGGATGTAGTCAATTAACCAGAAATGGCAAGAAATGTGGGACAGTGAGGGGAAAGGGAGACATTTATACCGTATCCAAAAGAGTATTAAAGTAAATAAGGTCGGAGGGGGAAACGGTACTAACGAGACTGACGCTGGGACACTGTGCTCTAAATAAAACATTAAAAATGGTGGGGAAACATCAGACAGTATGTGTGAGTGGCGGCAGGAAGAGGAATCGGTAGAACATGTAACTCTACATTGTAGGAAACATCAGAGGGATGATGGATAACAGACTAAAGGAACGAGGGGTGCAGAAACTCCCTTTAAAAACAATATTAAGTATGAATGTTAGAGCTCAGGTGAGAGAATTGTTGGGTTTTTTAAGGGGTACTGGGCTGTATTATAGGATCTAAAGGTAGGTTTGTTTTTTGTTTTGTTTTTTTCCTTCCCCCCTAAATCCCTGGGAAATTGTAGATTATGGTTTACTGACTGATCCACACTCCAGAACAGAAGGTGGCGGTAATGCACCATTAAGCTGGTCGCCAACCGCCGTTAAAGAAGAAGAAGAAGAAGAAGAAGAAGAAGAAGAAGAAGAAGAAGAAGTGTGGATGTAGTCTCACTCCGGTCCAGGTGGTGGCGCTAATGCACCTTAACGTCGGCGGCCAACCGCAGAAAAGAGAGAAGAGCGCGGAGGTCTGCGTGCATGTAGAGAATGACCGAGCTGCTGGGAATCAACGTTTCAAACAGTTCCGTATTAACTGGTTCCAGCGCAGAGTAAAGAGCCTGCACGGTTCCGTGTTGCATTACAGAAACGCTGGAGACGTCGGCTGGTTGACCGCGGGAAGCCAGAGAATCTCTGCGGGAGGAGATGTACCGTGGCCGGCCTCCGCCGAGAGGAGGCTACCCTCCGCCTTTCGAAGGCCGAGGCCGAGGTCCGCCGCCCGCGAGGCCTTACCCGGCACCGGGCTACAGAGATGACAGGAGCCGGCCCAGGCCTCCGTACCACGCCGGCTACCACGACCATAGTCACCCGGAGTCCTACCGCCGCTCCCCGCCGCGCAGGAGGTACCCTTCCCCCGGGTCAGGAAGTCACCGAGGCGGAGACCACTGGGCCGGTGGCCCGCCGAGAGAGGTGAGTCGGCCGGGCTAAAAACAGGGTCTCATTAATATGAAAATACATATTTTTCCAAACAAACCGCGGTTAGTTCGTGTTATCGTCTCTTCAGAATGTGTTTTAGTTGAAGTCCGCTGCCCCATTAGCCCCGATAATAGTTTGTTTATTAGCACCCGAACACCAAACTCCATTCAAAAACCTGTCAATTTACCACCGCCTTGCTTGCCCGCTGTGTAGTCACGTTACTTGTTAAGACAAGACTTTAGCATTGATTCTTACCGACCGACGCATCAAGTAAACTACCAGCAACTTATATCCATAACAGTTTCAGTTTCACTGCGTAATTACAGCTTAGTCCTTCACACAGTAATACACGGTGCTACTTAACGTTAGCAGCGTCAACCGGTTCTAAAAGTCGGTGTTTCGCTATAAAAGGTTGTTACTTTGCGGTTGTCCAAATAGCTGATTTAAAGAACACCCTAAGTGTTTGTAAAGGGGTTGAAGTAAAGTTAAATAACGTTATTTGTCGAGCAGAGATTCAGAGTTTCACTGAACTGACAGATTTATGAATGGAGTATGGTGGTTCGCTTCAGTTAACGGGAAACGACAACAAAGGACCACAAGTGTGTGTTTGTTATATAACTGCAGCTTGTAGAGACTTGACATTATCCATCACATCAGTGATCGATAATGTCCCTGTTGGACTTTAAAGGGTCAGTTCACTGGAAACAAACAACACATTTCCTCACATAGTTTGGGTTTTATCTGCTGAGGACTTCAGATGCCTGTTGTCTCTTATCTGTTAATAATCTTTCATATCGATCGATTTGTTAAATGTCCAGAAGCAGTGAAACGTGTCTTTAAAACGTCTTGTTCCGGTTTTTAAATGATAAATAACTTAAACAGGTGAAGAACTCTGTAACTGCAGACGGAGCGTTTGCTTGCTTGTTGGAGGAAAGTTCAGGAAGTGAAGTTTGCTTCAGGACGCACACCCACTGCTCTGTCGTTCACATTCACGCATGTTTATCTTTCTGTTGTCACGACAACTGAACCAGCACAAAACAGGGATTTGGTGGAGGGTCACCTGTTGACCAGGTGGACAGTAACTCCCGTTGGCTGATGAAATCAGCTCGAATCCAGAGAAACGACAGCAGCTGTGGAAGCGAAACAGCTCGTCGGTTGCTCTTCGCTCCGGCGTCTCGGTTTCCAATCAGGAAGCAGCTTTTCTTCTTCTTCTTCTTCACTGTCAACTGAACGTCTTCGGTGGACGCCGCTCTGGCCTCTGGGAAGCTGCGATGGACATTGTTTTACTGTTTTGACGTCTCAGACCAAACGATTCATCAGTGAATCGTGAAACGGATCGAATCCACGATGAAAGTCAGCTGCGGCCGTAATTGGCTCGATGATTAAATGATTGATAACAGAGACAGGAAGTTGTGTTTCAGGTTCTTCTTGTGGGCGGACAGTCGAAGAAGAAGAAGCGTTTCTGCTTTAATCTCAGTTTCGTATCTAACTGGTTAACGAGCGAACGCTCAGACGCTCAGCTTACGTTTGGTCCGCAGTAATAAAGTTGACCAGGTGTGTTCAGGTGATCAGGTGTGGGCGGAGCTCACGTTAACGTGAGACAGACTGTTGATCCGGGGTGATTTCTGTTACAGAGGTCTCCGTCGCCGCGTGGACTGGTTCCCCTCGACCACAACCTGGTCATCACCGTCGGCAACGAGCTGACTGGACCGTCTGGCTCCGCCCCAACGCGCCATCATGACAGGTATGGAAAAACATTATTGGCTTATTAGACTCGGGTCCTGGTGGATGTAGACGTCATGGACAGAAATGTCAACACGTGGTTTCCTCAAACTTTGAAATGTTCTGTTTTCAGTTGGAATATTTCTCGTAATAGTCGACGTTTTTCTGTGAAATCTACAGTTTTTCTTTTCCAAACAGCACAAAATGTTTTCTGACGTTATGACATTTGTCATATCATGCTTTCCAAAATAGTGGTAAATTGCTGTATTATCAGAAACATCAACACCGCTCGACCTCATACTTAATGATCAATAAGTATTGTATTTGCATCTTTACGTAAACTGCCCTGTATTGCCATATTTAATATTTAATATGTTCACTTCGAGCATCTTTTCAGGAGAAAACTGACTAAAAAATATTAATTAAATGTTTTATTTTACTTGAGAAATGCAGCCAACAACGATGGTCACTGCAGATGCATATCACCCACAATGCATTGCAGTCATGCGTTTGGCGCAACAAAGCGGCAGTAACGTGAAACTCCCGCTGCCTCGCCGGCAGATAGCTTCTTGCTTCATATTTCACTGAAAAATGTCGTAGAAACTAACTGCCGTTAATATCGACTCGGACCGCTGTTCAGCTCGTGTGATGTCTTTGTCCCCGACATCTTAAACGCACGGAAACCCTGCGATACGAACCCGCAGCAGCAGCAGCAGCGCTTCTGATCCGGACGCAGATCGAACCGGTGCAGCTGATTCCAAAGCGCCGCCGCGTTGAAGCGAGTCTGCGGGTGTTTCCGATGCTTCGTAAAAAAGCGCTGGCGGTCGATCCGCGATCGTTGGGTCTGAAGTGTACGAGGGAGGCGCGTCCCTTCAAGCCCACGCCCCTCCCTCTGCTCGCCAAGCGGCCTCCGTGTGACGCCTGCCGTCACGTGATAGCAAGGGCTGAGGGGCGTGTATGTAGCCTGAGAGGCCGAACCCGGGGCAAATGAACTCAACACGTTTGTTAGAGCTCAAACATTCACACGACGAGTTTTAGTGAGAAAAAGTAAACCGAAGTTTTGTTTACGTTAACTCCACGGAGCAGCTTTAAGCTCCGATGGTGAACAACGTGTTGGGGGGACCGTTGATCCTTATTGTAAAACCAGTCCAGTTAAAGCCAGTGTTTCCGTACAGAGACTACCCTCCTCGATCCGAGTACGAGCGGGGCCGGAGCCGACCTCGCAGCCGGAGCAGAGACCGGAGTCCGGACCGGAGCCGGGCCAAGAGCGTGGGGCGGAGCAAGAGTCGAGCGAGGAGTAAGAGCCGGCCCCGGAGCCAGAGCCGCAGTCCGGGCCGGACCCGGGCCAAGAGCCGCGGCCGGAGCAAGAGCCGCAGTCCGGACCGGAGCCGGGGCAAGAGTCGCGGCCGGAGCAAGAGCCGCCCCCGCAGCAGGTCCAGGTCCAGGTCCAGATCCAGGTCCAGGTCCAGAGGGCGGAGCAGAGGACGGAGCCGGGGGCGGAGCTACAGTAAAGCGGCAAGCCACGGCCGCAGCAAGAGCCGCCAGAGGAGCCGCAGTGCGAGCAGCAGCTCGAGCTCCAGCAGCCGCAGCGCAGGTGACAGCAACGGGAAATCCAGAAAAGAGTTCAAGGAGCTGGACTCGGCTCGACGCAGGAAGGAGCTGGAGGAGATGCTGAGTCTGCCGACCAAATCCATCCTAAAGAAACGCAACGACTCGGAGGACTCGCCGTCACTCAGGGTAGGACGCCGAACTAACGCTTTGACTAAAAGACTGATCAACAGAGTGCTTCTGCTCTGCCACACAAGTGTTATTTATTATTATTTAAAACACATTTTTAAAATTCTGGTTTTAATTCGGAGAAAGACGAGTAATCGAGATAAATCTTTTTGTACGTATGTAGATTAATTATCTAATCAGCAGCTGACGTAAAAAAGGCTCCACGTTCAGACTGAAATTCCATTATTGGAACAAGAACAGCGATTAAACGTTTTTGTTTATCTGCCACTGATATATTGTGTCCCTACTTTAACTGGCTTTTAGCTTTATTTAAAGTGTCACTCTGCTGCGTCTGTGTTTCAGAGCACAGACTCTCCCAGAGGTCTGGAGGGGACCAACATTTCTCGGGTGGCCGACCAGCTGCTGCTGGCTGTTAAAGGCATGGAGCCTCACATGGTGGCCTCCATGCTGTCAGAGCTGCGGTCCGACCCGCAGATGGCTCAGCGCGTCGGCCTCGACGCCGAGATCAAAGAGATCCTCAACCTGCTGGGGGGGCCGGCGGGGGCCAAGGCTCAGGAGAAGGCCGCGGATGACATCGACGACGAGGAGAAGTTCCTGTACGGAGACTCGGAGGAGCCCAAACCTTCGCCGGTGTCCGAGCCAGTCCGACACCACGGGCTGGATTTGTACGGAGACGTGACGGAGGAGGCGCTGTACGGAGACTACCCCCCGCAGAAAGCCGTCCTCGGTCAGATGTACGGCCTCCTGCCGGGGGCCTCGCCTCACCTTCAGGCCCCTCCCACCATGGGAGAGGTGGACGTGAGGTACGTGAGCCGGCCCACCATCAGCCCCGACCAGAGCATCACGGTCCAGGTGTCGAACCCCACCTACCCGCCGGGGACGGAACCGTTGGAGGAGGGCGAGCGACAGGCACTGGAGGAGTACGAGAAGATCCAGGACCTGCTGAAGACCATCGGCCTGGACCTGGGTGTGACCGAGATCAGCAAGATGGCCGCCAGGACCAAAGAGCGGCTCCACGGAAACAAGCCACCCCGAAGACCCCCACGCGCTGCAGACAGTACTCCTCCGGCAGCTCGGACGGCAGCCGCCGCAGCCGGGGCCGCAGGAGGCGGAGCCGCAGCGGCAGCTCCAGCAGCAGCAGCAGGAGTCGCAGCTGCGGGCGGGGGGGCAGCTGGAGCAGCGAAGACAGCCGCAGGAAGGACTCAGCTCTGCCAAAAACTCACAAAGACAGAGACGTCAAAGAGTCGAAAGCCGAGCGGGGCGACGCAGCAGCACCGCCGCCACAAACCCCCGACCCCAACACCCTCGCCAATCACCCCGGGGTGCCCATACCTACCTACCCCCCCTCACAGGTCCACGGCATGATGCCCCCTAACTTCCCCCCGCCTGGTTACGGCCAGTATGGAAACTACCTCCCCTACATGCACCAGCAGTGGCCGCCCATGTACCCGCCCCCCAACATGAGCCTGCCGTCCCAGACCGGCTCCGAAGACTTCGCCCCCACTCTGCCCTACAAACAGCCCTACAACAAACCGGCCCCTGAGCCGGGGGCCCAAGGTCAGTCTGATCGGGGTGATGGATTATTGAGGGAATATTTCACCTCTTATCTTTTTAATCGTAGTTGTGAAGGTGATTCCTGGCGTTCAAGCTGTTGATTCGTTTGTTATTTCAGGGCTCACTTTTAGTTTCCACTAGCGGCACCGGGCGCCCTGCTGGACGTTTGGAGCGCCAGCACAAAGTTTAGGAGTGCCACTTAAATTAACACGTTCATATTTTTTCCCATCTTGACTGTATTACTGATAAATGCTTTGGTAATAAATATAACACCACAACCCACGGCACACTTTGTGTAGCCTAAACAAGATTTACAACAATAACTTAAATAGATGTAAAATACAACAAGGGGAAGTATATTCATTATAATTTCATATAATAGTATACTATGTAGCCGACCACTAATTCCAGTTGGACAATACAGCAGTTTAAGAAACACGCAACCAACATTTATAATTTTTGTAGGTTTTGTTCCTTCATTAAATCCTTAGACTCTATTTTAATAAATACTAACTTGTCAATAATCAGAACCATTCATGCGTAACAATGAGTTCAACATTTCCAAAGTTTACTGCAGCGCGTCAGCCTTTTTATAATGTCCCGCCCCGTCCAGACTGTGATCGGTCGGTTCACGAAAAGTGTCATTGGCGAGCGCATCGACTTTATGAAAAGTTGAACATCAGCAAAAGGCGCCGCTATAGCTAAACGGCGAGCTAGCCGAACCCAAACGCTGCTCATCTTACCTCTGTGGTCTTCTGTCTTACGGCTTCAGCTGCAGAACGCGTCCACGGGGCCGTTTTCGGACGCGAGGGGTCGCGCCGCCTCCCAGCATCGGACGCTTGTCAGGCGTACCGCAAGTCGTCATGATAGACGATTGGCAGGCGCTCTCGCTCACTGAAACACTTCCTGGCTGCACCTGATTGGACGAACGCTTTCACTCGTGGGCTGTCTGCTCCTGGATTTCAAACCGGACCAACATGGCGGCTCGTTCAGCGAAATGTGTTTCTGAAAACATCTCAGGCGAGAAATAAGCCGTGCGGCTGAATCTGTCTTCGTTTTAGATCGACAGTGGCCAGTTTAAACGTTTATCGAGAGTTTTCCAGAGGCGGCGAGTCGCTCGACGCCCCTGATTTGCATAAAGTAGCCTAGATTCAACTTAATGCAAATGAGAAACGGCCAATGTGACGGCCCGTCTCTCGAAACGCTACGCTACCACAATGCATTGCAGGGCTTTCTGCATAGACGGTGAATGAAAGCGTGAAAATGACGGATCCCGTGGACACGTACCATCGCAGCTGAACCGGTATTGAGGATCTTGGGGAGGATGTGGGCTGCTGCATAATCGAAGTTGGCCGACGTCGCGTCTCTCTCGCTCTTGTTTTTGTATAATGGGCCCTCAGAGCGAGCGCCTGCCGGGCCCTCAGAGCGAGCGAGTGCCGGGCCCTCAGAGCGGCGCCTGCCGGGCCTCAGAGCGAAGCGAGTGCCGGCCCTCAGAGCGGCGGCGAGTGCCGGGCCCTCAGAGCGGCGGCGAGTGCCGGGCCTCAGAGCGGCGAGTGCCGGGCCCTCAGAGCGGCGCCTGCCGGGCCTCAGAGAGCGGCGAGCGGGCCTCAGAGCGAAGCGAGTGCCGGGCCTCAGAGCGAGCGAGTGCCGGGCCCTCAGAGCGGCGCCTGCCGGCCCTCAGAGCGAAGCGAAGTGCGGGCCTCAGAGCGAGCGAGTGCCGGGCCCTCAGAGCGAGCGCCTGCCGGGCCTCAGAGCGAGCGAGTGCCGGGCCCTCAGAGCGAGCGAGTGCCGGGCCCTCAGAGCGAGCGCCTGCCGGGCCCTCAGAGCGAGCGAGTGCCGGGCCCTCAGAGCGAGCGAGTGCCGGGCCCTCAGAGCGAGCGAGTGCCGGGCCCTCAGAGCGAGCGCCTGCCGGGCCTCAGAGCGGCGCGCGCGCGGGCCCTCAGAGCGAGCGAGTGCCGGGCCCTCAGAGCGAGCGAGCGACCGCCCACAGAGCGCCTGCCGGGCCCTCAGAGCGAGCGAGCGACCGGCCCTCAGAGCGCCTGCCGGGCCTCAGAGCGAAGCGGCGACCGGCCCTCAGAGCGCCTGCCGGGCCTCAGAGCGCCTGCCGGGCCCTCAGAGCGCCTGCCGGGCCCTCAGAGCGAGCGCCGGGCCCACAGAGCGAGCGCTGGGTCGGTCCTCAGAGCAAGCACCTGCCGGGCCCTCAGAGCGAGCGACCCGGGATTTGTCCCTGTGCTCGCGATGGCCGGTCCGACTGTTCTTTCTTTTGAAAAATGAATCGATAGTTCTTTTCATTGCCACCAAAGAGCACTTACGGACCGGACACACACACACACACACACACACACACACACACACACACACACACACGGAAGGCGAGTCCCCACACTGTGACTGTGTAAACAGATTTATGTCCCCACAACATGAGTAAGACACGCTCACACACACACACACACACACACACCAGTTCCCGCTCCCTCCTGGTGCTTTCACGTGATGTACGATGATGATTTCAAAAAACAAAACGAACGGGGGCGCTGGTGCTGCTAAATAAACTGTAGTGGCACTGCGGAGCCCTGTATTCTCTGGCCGTGTGTTGTCATGCAGCTGGATTAGGAAGTTTAATTCCCGCTCGTCGTGTCCTCAGGTTTGGTGAAGAGTTCTGTTCAGGACGGCGAGAAGGGAAAAGTCGGCAGCCACGACCGGAGAGTGTCTGAGGAGCAGAACAACGAGAGCCAGAAACAAAAGGTTTTTCCTTCACCGATCACGTTCGGTCATAAATTAAACTCCTCGCAAATACGAGTGCAGGTGAAACCGGTGTCATCAGGTGAGTCGAACCTGTTTTATGTGTTCAGGTTCTGGAGGAGAGAGAGAAGCTGAAGCAGGAGAGAGAGATCAGGATGAAGAAAAAGAATATCTGATGAAGGAGCTGGAGAGACTCAGGAAGCAACAAGGTGAGTTCACACATGTTGTTCACCTGCCTTCACCTGCCCTCTGCATACCAACATGTCGGGATATAAACTTTTACAAACTTTGTCTCGTCTCAAAATGAAGTAACTGCAAACCGAACTCTGCTCTTGTTAGATGCCAGTAAAAGCACTAAAACAAGAGTATTACAGGTAAATATTACAGGAGTTTTCTGTGGGGCGGCGGGCGGCTCTGCAGGTGCTGGACTGTGAGTGTGTGTGTGTGTGTGTGTGTTTAAATTAAAACTGTATTAAGCTTTGTGAACTTGAGCTGCAGGTATCGCTGAGCGTCACGCACCTTTACAGACAGTGTTGTTTCGCTTGTTGGGTTTTTTCTACGTGTTCTGTCGTGTTTTCAGGCGAGCTCCTGAGGAAGAAGCGCCGGGAGAAGGACGGCCACAAAGACCCTCTGCTGCAGGAGATCAGCCACCTGCAGGAGGAGGTCATGACTCAGATCTCCAACCTGCGCAAAGAGCACGAGGTCGCCGAGAAGAAACGCAACGAGATCGACAAGGTGGCGCTTATCCTCGGCCTGAACCCGTCGGACCGGCCGCGCAGGACCGGCAAGCCGGCCGCGGAGCAGCACGAAGAACCGCCGCTGCCGCTACCAGAGAAGAAGAAACGGGAGCTGGAGAGGAGTCCTGAGGGTCGGCAGGCAGCCGGCAGCTCCAAGATAAAGGTACAAACACCTGCAGAGGAGGTAAAACAGGAAATACTACAGTTTCTGTTCTGAATCATAGCTAGGGCTCATTACTGTCCGTTTGTGTTGTGCTAAATTATTTCCCTGAATTTATTAATATTGATTTATTTGGTAAACATTTTAAAACCGTTTTTTGATTAAAATAATGTTTTTCTTAATTAAAAATGTAGGTTGAATATTGTGAACATAAATAATTAGTACATTTATCTGAGTTCACTGAAAGGGGGTCGCAGCTCTCAGACGAAGGGTCAGTTATGATTTCTGATGAAAACGCAGATTAAAAGCTAAACATAAAAGTTCTGAACATTTTCTGACCTGTAATGGCGTTTTGTGTGTGGGCAGACATGTTGCATCTAAACTGCTTTTATTTTTATTATATTTTACGTATATTTTTGCTGCTCAGCATCAGCTGAAACGGGCCGCAGCGTCACCGTTCACCCGAACACTCGACGCGACCGAAGCTTCGGCTCCGACTGCGAAACCTTCAAGTCGGCAGCTGCGATTTCAAAATATATCGTTTGTTCTCCTATAGAAGCCGGCCTTCAGATAATGGCTGGTGTTATTACCTGTACTATAACGTCTCACCTGGTAAATTCAGTATGATGTACATTTCCACAGCACTAACTGCATCACTACAACAACAGTCAGTAAATCCCAGTTGCTTCTACTTTGCTGTTTTTTCACATTAAAAGCCCGTCAGGAAAGGGAGAGAGCCACTGAAAGGCTTTTAATGTGAAACATCTGTGCTGGAAGTGTTGAGTTTTATTGACTGAAGCTTAACTGATGGACAGCAAAGTAGAACCGGCCTCTATTTGAGAAGTCACAGCATCGCATGTTTGTTGATCATTCGCTGCGTCAGGCTGTTGATTAGGGCTGCCCCCCCCCCCTAATAGTCGACTAAACTGCTAGTCGATGAGACTCTGCATTCGGTAGCTGCTCCTCGTCACCGAGACAAACCTATCGGGGGATCGTTGCAACATGGACATTTTTTCTTGTAACACAGGAAGTCACTTACCGGCGCGCTGCTGCTAACTATACTAGCTGCCATTAGCTAGTTAGCTAACTTAGCAGTCCTATTAGCTGAGTCTGCCCGGACTGGAAGCTCGGAGCACCGTGGGAGCGCTGGTGTTTGTTTACAACGCTAGCGCAGGAGCTGTGGACCGCTGGCAGGAGGCCGTTTTCAGGCCCGGGGCGGGGGGACGCAGCAGGACCGGGCTCAGCAGCCTCCTAGTTTACACGGGGCCGAGATCGAACACAGCCTCCGAGACTGACGGAGGTCGTTTGACGACAGGGAATACGGTACCGAGGCGATTTCCAGCGGCTCCGACCAGGACTCTGACTCCGTGGCGACAAAGACACGGCGGGTTTAGGCGGGGACAGGAGAGGCGTGAAGCGGCAGAGGAGCGAGTTTATAGCTAGTTAATTTGTAAGTAACGTTATACATCATCCACCGTATTGATAAGTCTGCGAGTATTTGTTTTTGTGAAGCTGGAAGTTATTTATTCCCGTGTTTCGAACAGCGAGACTTGAGTGATCCGACGCGTTCAGAATCATCACGGCTTCTGATGTTAGCAACAGGCGGCTCGCTTCGTGCCGCCTGTAAAATCTGTATCTTAAGGCTCATTATTACTAAACACATTCTTCTTCTGGAACTCAAACCATTTTCTGATGCCAAAAATATAAATTTATATAGTTTAATATAATAAACGTTCGACTAGTCGACTGGGAAACTCTTTAGTCGGGGGCGGCCCTACTGCCGATGTTTTTCTTCTTCTACTGAACATTTAAAAAAGGCTTCTTCCTCGTTTTGATTTGAATCACAACCACCTGTCTTCTGTGCAGCAGCTCTTATTTGCAGAAGATTTTGTGAACGTAAAAAGTTTGTTCAGCTTACAGAGAAATCAGACGTCAGATGTTTTAAATATAATAAACGTTACTTGACAAGATTGTCTGATCTTGTCCTCTCAGCTTGAACATAGATAGCTCAGTTAGAAGAAGGTAGTTTAGACCTTTTTAAATCATTGCGGGTTTGTAGTTTGTTAAAAGACACAAAACGTAAGCTTGTTTTTTCTTTGCGACTCTGAGCTCTTGAAAACAAATCGAGCTTAAACGTTAAAGCGAATTAGAAGTTACTGTCGGTGTAAAAGCGACTGCCGGATTCTCGCAAAATACGTGTTGACTTAACGTCTTCGAGGCTGGAACTCAACGAAGGTAAGAAACTTCTCAATTTTCAGATTTTGTGGAGCCGAGTTTTAAAGATGGAACCAGAATGTTTTTGTGAATCCTGACTGTCGACTTCCACCCGCCACGTTGACTCTCCTCCATCTTTGTTTCTTAGCAGACCTTGGCGGCGCCGTCGTCGTCCTCGAGAGCGTCCCCAGACAAGCCGCCCGTCACTGCCCCGGCCCCGCCTCCGACCCCGCCCCCGCAGCCGTTTGAATACTATGACGCTGGAAACCACTGGTGCAAAAACTGTAACGTCACCTCTGGTTCCATGTTTGATTTTTTCACGCACTTGCACAGCAAAACGCATCGAAAGGTTTGTGACAGTTTTTACATTTTACACCAGTTTTACAAGATATGTTTGTCCGAATATTTCGGCTGTACAAGACAAAATCTCCTTTTTCTTTTTGCTTTGGAAGGAATTGGTATTGATATTCATACCTTGACAGTCCTTTTATGTATTTGTTCCTTTACATTAAATTTCCCCTTTCTGTTGGCAGACTCTGGACCCGTACGACCGGCCCTGGGCTTCCACTCCCACCAAAATCATCAAGAACACGCTGTCAGAAGAGAAGCTGACAAAACCCGCCAAAGGTACTCGTACCGCACATTCATCGTTTCCCTGAAACGACGCCACTTTTCCCCAATGATCCTGGTGTCCGAGCCGCTGAATTTTGTTAGCCGTCTTCTGCTTCCAGGTGGAGCTCAGTGCGGATCTCTGCTGCAGTTTCTCTGTCTCTTAATGAAAACAGTGCTAACGAAGTGACAAAGACGCTCGTCGAACCACAGAGGAGACTCCTGTCCGCACCTCTGATGTCAATTCATTTGATTTCCATGTCTCATCCTCAAAAGAAGGCTGCTGTAAATGTAACATACCGCAGTAACCGTTGGAAAAGTGCTTTAACGTCTCATTACAGGTGTGTCAGTCCGCTCATTAGCCCAAAATTACTCCTTATTTTACTACATTTCCCTCAGTGACCCTGGTATCACTGAGCAGTTAGCACTTTGCCATCGGTTACCGCTCTGAACTATACACCATCTATATTTTCAATACTTTATAATCGAATGTCACCTCTCTAACCATCCTGTCCTGACAGGTACCGGCAATGGAGACGCCCAGCAGGTAAACATGATTGACAGTTTATTTTATCGCCACCTGTGGGTTTAAAATGTGTTGCGTGTGTTTTGCTGCAGGTTCGGAGTTCTTGCTGCCCGTCAGAGGATTCTTCTGCCTGCTGTGCAAAGAGTTTTATGGAGACGCCATCTGTGCAGAAGAACACGTCACCACACATGCTCACAATGAGAAATACAAGGTATTTAACTGTTGGAGCGGAGAACCTCCACATACGGACAAACGGAGGTAGTACAGGCCTTTACGGGCCTTTTCCACTGCAGGAGCTTATCTAAACGTATCATGAACCCACTGTCTGCGGTTCTGCTTGTGTTTCCACTGTTCTCCCGGCGCTTTGGCTCAGGAGGTGAGACTAAATCCACCAGTTTGCAGAGGCAACATGGCAAACAATTAATACAACAATTTAATAATAACTCGGGACATGTAAGTTTGTTTCAGTATGCAGGTGATCTGCGTACGTATTTTGCTGCCACTTTTTCCGTTGTTGCCTGTCCCGCAACCACACTTGCCTACAAAATAGACCATAACAATGACGCTTGTGACCGTTTTAAAGACCTGTATCCAAAATGTTCTGGTTCGTAAACGCAGTGGAAACACCAGGCAGAACTTACCGGGTTCTCAAGCTCTGTTATTGGTTCCTGCAGTGGAATCTGTCCAGTCAGTTAGTCTTTGTTTTACCGGTCCAGGTTTGGTGATATCTGTCCACCACGGCACAGTGGCATTTCAAAATTCAACAGCAGTACGTCTAAAATAAACAGCGTCCCTGTTACTCTGGAAAATCCACAGAAGACACGAGAGACTCTGTTTTTGGTAGAAAGTGGATCATTAAAGGTCTGTGGATTACGCTGCTTACACGTCATGAACAATAATAATAATAATAATACCTTTCCAAAAAAAATTAAAGTCAAAAAGATCCAAAACAAGATATAAAATAATTTAAATAGTTACAACAAATACCATCAGTTAATACAACACTACGTCGATTAACTCGGAACTTGATTGTTTGGTTTTCAGCTCTGAGTCGGATGTTATCAGAGCTCATAAGATACGTTAATGAGAAAATAGATCACTTCATTATTACAAATATGATGGAGAAACAAAAGGACAAACTCCTGAAATGATCTGAGACGCTTTTAAGGCAGACGTTAGAGGAATAATCATTTCCTTCTCAGCAAAGAAAAGGACAGAATTAGATTCACAAATCAAACAAAAGATATTGCAGCTTTAGAAATGTCTCATAAAACATCTTTACAAGAGTTGGAAGGCAAATTGTCCAAACTTAAACAAGATTACGAACTTTTAAAGAGGGCCAATAATTATAGATTTAATTCAAATAAAGCATTTTATTAAATGGCTTATAAACATTTAGCAGCGCTTACGAAACAAATACAAGCCAACTATTAATTCTGAAAGATGAGGATTCAAATTCATTAATCAGGAGTAAAAAAAATCTTTTCATGAACATTTATATAAATCAGACAAATCTGAGTTTCCCAGTTGTAACATCTTTAGTGAACGATATTTACAAGTCAGAAACTGGTAATTACAGTAACTACCACTCGAATTTAGATCACGATTCTCGGGGAAACCATTATATAAATAGAAAATATATTAAATTGAAGTCCAATTATTGAAGTGCGACAGTTTGACAATGTTTGATCCATTGTTAAGCAAATAATTGTTCCACCGCCAAACATTAGTAATAAAAACAGACTCGTGTGTACGATCCCGTAATTCATGTTGACCATAAATCTGCCGGAACCATGAAATAATGCACTTTCCACATTTCTGCTCAACACTTAACAGACGTGTACAATGTTCAGAGCAGGCAGCATTTAAAGAAAAGTTGCAGGAGAGCGTTAAGTAACATTTCTGTAGCGTAGCATCAATCCCTTGCTTGTGTTTTATTGAACTGTTCGAGGACGTTTTCCTGGCCTTGGTAGCTTCGTCATTTATGTCAGAATATGTCAGAATCGTTGTCATGTCAGAATGAGATCGCATAAAGACATAAATCGAGATTGAAACAATAACGCGTGACATGAACGCAGCAATAACCAAAGTAGATGTCAAATCATGCCAATATTTCCAGGCTCTAGTTAAAATTACCTCATACAGTACATGTTTCAGTTATTCTACCTCATTTCATGTTCTGGTTACAAAACTGTTTGTATGTCAGGCAGAAGATCTTGATGTAATTTATTCACTCTCTTGTCTTTCTGTTTCAATGCCTCCTTCACCAGAAACAAATGTACGAGAACCCGTTGTACGAACAGAGGAGGAATCTGGACCGCCAGGCAGGACTGGCCTTAGAGACGAGTGGGAAGAAACGCAAACATGAGGACGATGAGAAAAGCAGCAAAGACAAGGAGGAAAAGTCCAAACACAAAAAGGAGAAAAGGGACAAGGAGAAAAAGAAGGACGAAGATGACGGTGTTCAGAAGGAGGAGAAATCTAAAGTTAAAAAGGAGGGGGAGGAGGATAAGTCTAAGCCCAACAAGAAAGAGGAGGATTTTAAAGATGCCAGAAACCTGGAAGAGGAGAGGCCTTCGTACAGCAAGAAAGACGAGGATGAAAAGTATAAGTTCGGCAAAAAGGAAGATAAATACCGCTACAGCAGAGAGGAAGAGGAGAGGGGTAAATACAGCAGAAGAGACGAGGACGACAGATACAAATACAGTAGAGAAGAAGAATATCGGTACAGGTATCGCAGGGAAGAAGACGACAGATATGACGACCGTCCAAAATATGGTCAGAGAGACGACGAGGACAAGTATAAATATGGTAAATATTCAGACTACAGATCCAAATATGACCGAGAGCGAGATGAAGGAAAACCTAAGGCTGAGAAGGAAGCTTTTAAAAGGCTTGAGCCGGGGAAAACGGAGGTCAGCAAGCCTGAACCACCACCAAAGCCCTACGACCCACCCAAAATCCTCTGTGGACCCAGTCCGGCCATGAGGGCAAAGCTCCGCAAGCAGAGTCTGGAAACTGGCAAACCGGCACCTGCGGCCTCGGCCGCTTCATTCGGAAAGTTCACGTGGAAGAAGAGGGAGAACGTTCTGGCAAAGGAGGCGGAGAAAGTGGCCGCAGAGTTCATCAAGGAAGACGAAGAGGCTGTGAAGCAGAATCCAGTCTCGGTTGAGGATTCTTTTGCAAAATCTATGGCCGTTGCGAAGGAGATCGCCCAGAAGCTGGGGGGCCAGAACATGGCTACTCCCTGGGTGTCCAACGGAGCCAACCGGGGCAGGATCCGGCCCAACCTCCCTGCACCCGCTACAGTCCTGAGGAAAACGGCCATGATGGGTAAACCTGCACCTCTCAATACCTTCCTCTCCATCAGACCCCAAAACACCACTTTACCAGGGTCTCCTCCAAAAGACGGATCGGTATTCCTTGACCCTCTCACAAAGGCTCTAGATGCTCAAAACGCACTGCTGGAACCTAAGTCACCAATACCTGGGCCAACTGAGGCTACGTGTACACCGGTGGTTGCTATACCAGAGCCATTTAAGGCTAAACCGCCGCCACCGGTGTCAAGACCTGCACCATTTGAGGTTAAACCTGCGCCACCAGTTTCTAAACCCGCCCCAATCGAGGCAAAGCCTGCGCCATCTGAGGCTAAACTTGCACAACCAACAATGATAAAGATAGTCTCTGATGTGGCAGCTCCTGGCGTCCCAGAGAGCGAGCAAACTCGTACGGTGTTCGTCAAGCCTCCACCATTCATGAACCTGGGCGATGGAGCACAGAAGTCTGAGAAACTTAAGAGTAACCTAGCTGCAGCCAAAGCCCAGGATTTATTTGACATCTTCTACAGCAACATTGGCCAATCAGGTGCCTCCTCCATCACCAAACCAGCAACAGACAGCAGAGCTGACGGGAGTAGCACCAATAAAGGTCAACTTCCTACCCCGCAAGCACCAAAACCACAACCTCTGCTTCTTACCCAGTCCCAACCTCCAAGTGTGGCCGATACACCTCCGCAACCAGACTCAAACAATTTCACACCCAGTCCCCAAACCCAGTCCGAATCAGACATTCAAATTGCATCCGTTTGGTCCTTGCAGCCTATCCCAGCTCAGTCACCCGAGGTGGCTCCATCCGAAACTACTTCACAGACAACCCAACCAAAACTGAGTACACCAGCCCAGCCTGAGGCTCAGAGTGTACCCCAAAACCAGCCTGAGGCTCAGAATTGTGAGTCCACAATCGCTCTACAAACCGAGCCTGCCGAGCCAGAACCAACACCTCAAACTCAGTCCCAGCCCAAACTGGCTCCTCAAATCCAAACAGAGCCACAATCTGAACCCCAACCAGACCAGGACAGCCAGCCCCAGTCCCATCCAGAGACCCATCCTGACCCCCATCCTGACACAACTCCAGAATCTGAACCCAAACCAGGCCCCAAAACTAGAGGCAAAACAGCTTCGACAAAGAGAACCCCTCCTGCCCCCCGCCCTGTCCGACAAACCAGGTCCCAAACCAGATACCAGACCCGGCGGCAGCAGCAGAGCCAGTCCGAGCCAGAGCCTGAGCCGGCTTCAGGAGATTCTGACTCGGCAGCTTCAGACCCAAAGGGCCTGGACACGTCAGATCCTGGCTCTGGATTGCATGCGGAGGAGGGGGCACCTAGTGAGGGGGACCCTCAGATGATGGCGATCACCCCTGAAACCCTGGGCCTCCCCTCCGACATGACCTCTCTGGACTTCGAGTACGATTTTAACTTTGAGTAGGAGCTGACCGGACTGTGTGACGGGAATCTGGGGTGGGGGTTTCTTTAAAACTACTTGTATATCCAAGACGTTCAGAAGATCATAAGCCACAGTCTTTCATCAATAATTTAAAGGCAGCTGGAAGCGGCGAGAAAGACACTCGCGCTGACGGACTTGAGACTTTTTAAGACATTGACCTTCATCTGTTTAAAGGACCAGTTTGACGTTCAGTGAAACCAACTTGTTCTCAGTCTTCTTCATGTTTCAGACGGATATCAGTTTCATTCCTGTGCGTCCGGTGCAGAGATGGTTCAAGGACTTCTCTAGTCCTGCACGGCACACAATCTTATACTTTTATTAATAACAAAAAGTCCCCCTAAAGGGACAAAAACCATCAGAGAATTTATGAATATGGGGGAAGACGGGATTTTTTGACATGAAGAAAAATGTAAAATAGTTTTAGGCCACAGTGGAGCTCTGTAGTTATAAGCTGACTTTATGTGACCAGAAGGTTCTGGGTCTGTTTTTCATGGATTGGGCTGGGCCACTTAGTTCAGTGACTCCCAGTCTGGGGTCCCCCAAGGGGTCACAAGTTAATTTTAAAGGGTTGCAAGACAATAAACAGGACAGGAGGCTTAAAAAAACAACTTTAAAACTATTTTTCAGATGTTTTTCTAATCTTGCTGCTTGTTTCTTGTGAATTACTGAATATTTCCTCTTCAGGCGTCTAAAATGACTCCAGTAATCACTTTTTGGTTGTAACCCACAGACGTGTGGAACCACCGTCTCATTTTAAAGCGGAAACTGTTATGAGATCACATGTTCAGCGATCTCTGCTGTCCACGTACTTTTGGTCATGTGGTGTATATCAGCCTCCGCAGACGATACTTGTCAGTGGGATAAATTAATTGAGTTTTGACTCTTCGGGGGGGAATTCCTGTTGATCATGAAAATGTAAACTGACGCAGAGTTGAAGCTGATATCTGCCTCTGTGGAAGACGGACGTCGCACTGTTCCTTTAAAAGCTCACGTTTTCTCCCTTCGGCAAACCCTTTGCTTTCTCCTCCCGCAGGTAAAGTACTGTTGTTTTCCTTGTTTTCTATTCAGGTTCAGTTTATTTTTTCCTCTGAATGACGACAAGGTGTTTTTCGATGCAGAGTTCACTCAGCTCAGCTGGTGAAATAAAAGTCGCAGCACGGACCAAAAACAGCTCATTTAGTTAGAAAAGCTGCAGTTCACGTGTAAACTGAAGATCCAGGAGCTGATTCCTGTTAAACTGCGTCAGGTTTTCTCCCTGCGTCGTGTTTGACGCGCTGATCTGTGGTCAGTGTGAGTCAGAATACAAACAAACTGTTCGTCTTGTACAAATGTGTTGCTTTAAGTAGAGTTTTAATAAAAGTTAGTGAGGAAACAGCAGCAGGTCTGTGTTGTGATTCTTCACAGGAGTCTTAGTGTATGTAGATGATACCATTATGAGTATTTAATATTATACGTACAGTATATATATTGTTTTTAATGAAAATAGTTATTTGGTGACATAAAACTTTCTTGTCTTTTTCTTTCATGATCTCAACAAACCATTTTTCTGTCTCTGTCCTCTTCATCACTGGTGGAAAGTAACTAAGTACATTTACTCAAACTCGTATTTCCATTTAATGCTACTTTCTGCTTCCACTCCTCGTCTCAGAGGGAATATCAGACGTTTCACTGCGTTTGTCCGACGGCTTCAGTTACTTTACAGATCACAGCGTTTCATCCCCTTCCTGTCCGGTGGAAACCTCGTATCTCCAGGTGTTTGTGACGAGCTGAAGGATGAAGAGTTTCCTTCACGTGCTGAGGAAACTCCTCCTCCTCCTGAAGCTGAATAAACTCTTTAACCCCCCCTCGGATCAGCTGGGA
This sequence comes from Siniperca chuatsi, assembly GCF_020085105.1. Taxonomy (NCBI): domain Eukaryota; kingdom Metazoa; phylum Chordata; class Actinopteri; order Centrarchiformes; family Sinipercidae; genus Siniperca; species Siniperca chuatsi. The sequence goes on from NC_058052.1 coordinate 29,502,938, forward strand.
AACGCATCGTCACAGAGCTGAAAACAGGCTGTTTCTCTGAGCTCAGGAAGACTTTTTAGAGATACGAGGTTCTCACAGGACGGCGACGCTGCAAACACGTGATGACCTTATAGACCATGATGCATTGCTGCAGGTTAAACTACCCAACAGTATATAAAGCAGTTAAAATGAGCTCAGCCTGAAACATCTGCAGCAGTAAAATGCAACACACACATGAATGCAGCAGGAATATGAATCCAGAAACATCAGATATAATAAACACTGACAGGAAGCGTTTTACTGCACAGGGACGACTCTCACTGAACACTTTAAGTAACTTTAGCTGATAATACTTCATACTTTAACTACATTTAGCTGATAATACTTCATACTTTAACTACATTTAGCTGATTATACTTCATACTTTAAGTAACTTTAGCTGATTATACTTCATACTTTTACTGCAGTAAAGGATCTGAGTACTTCTTCACCGCTGATGATCGCAGTATAATTATTAAACGCTCAGAAGGAAACTGAGTTTGTGTTGAAATGAGAAACTAATCCCTTGATCAGGACTCGATGAAACATAAAGTACCTGTACGCTCGTCGTCCTCCGGCTGGCTGCAGGAATCCGCTGAAAACCGCAGATTATCGGTGCGGATCAAATCCTCCGTCACAGACTTATTTTATAATGTGACTTTGAAGAACATCATATTGTGAATTTTCAGACACGTTGCTAATCTGAAGCCGAGTGGACGAGACAGAAGCCGCGGCCTGAACTCCGTTTCCTCGTGAAGAAACACTGAACGTCTTCAGGAAGAGACGTCAGCCATGTTGGACTGACGGTCAAACCTCCACCTGGCTGCAGGTTTGTGTTTGAAGAATCTGTCCTGATGTGACTCTGATGGTTGAGTCATTTTAAAGCAGGTTCAATGTGCTTCTTTCCACAACTTGAACTGCAGGACGGTGGATCTGGTGTCTCGTGGACCCGAGGGCGAGTCTCCTGCAGGAAGGTAAGACCGGCAGCTTCACACAGACTTCAGTGAGGAAGGAAAACTTAGTTTGGAACTTGAAACAGCTGTCTGGTGCTCACGTAAGGACTTACAGATTTTGTAGAAACGTGTTGGTGGGCGGCGAACCAAGATCTGGTTCTGGTTTTACGACCAAGAGGTTTGTCCTCGAGCGATCGAAGCCTGACACTGACTCCAGACGCTGGATCTGTCTGTGATAAATGTTAAAAACATGATTTACTTCTGTGATGCAGCAGAAAGTCTGACCACATGTCTGATCACGTGGACACTAACGTCAGACCGCGTGGCAGAGAAATCCTTCTTCGACGCCTGGAAGAAGAATCTCTGAGGTCTGTTGACTGAAACGTGACGGATAAATAAGGTTGAACGACAAAGTGTTGTGACGAAAGATGTTTTTAAAGCCTGCTGCCGCCTGTCAGACCTCACTGAGGGATCAGAGCAGCTGAAGCAGGACGTTTGGTTCACTCACCTGCAGAGGTTATGCTGCTGACTCACCTGCAGCTCTGCTGACGTCATGTGACGTCTTCATTAAACACTGAAGGGCCCGAGTTCAGGTCAACATGCAGGTTTGTCTCGTTAACAACAAACTGAAGAAACTAAAGTCCAGAATCAGAACTGTAAAAAGACTTTTGCGATAAAACATTTCGATTAAAAGACATTTCGAGACTTTAATAAAGAAGTAAAAAGTCTGTTGCTTCGTTCTTTAACACTAACTGGAAGCTGTAATCAAACCCACAAACTCCTTTTCTAGATTTGGGATTTGCAGACCTGAACCCAGAGTGGTCTGACTCAGTATAATAACATAATGAAAGCTTCTCATAGTCTGGTTCTGTTTCAGTCTTTAGACAATCCAAAGGATAAACTGCAGTTTTATAAATAAAGAAAAAGGACAGACCGACGGCAGCTGTCAGGGGACAGGTCTGAGACTAGCAAACGGGACTCAGTCCAGATCCTCACGGATCCGGTCTCTGCAGACTTCGAGGTCTCCACCAGAGTTTAAAGTGAAGTTGAAGTTCGTGAAGAACCTTTGGTTCCACAGCAGGAAGTTCCCATGTTAAACAGCCAGGAGGCAAGTTCCACTTACTAGCGTTCTCCAGAGCTTTCAACAGCACCTCATGGTCTTCATCAGTGGATGGAGTTCAGTAAGTTGACTTGAGTTCTTTGTCAAACTGTTTCCAGGGTCAGTGACGAACTTTAACGCTGAACATAAACTATTAAAAAGTTTGATTTAAAGTTCTTCCTCCTGACTTTTCATCCTCGCTGCCTGCTGGGAACGAGCCTCCATTTTGACAGAAGGTGCGGAGTGACTCGCTCCTGCTTCAGATGAGCAACAGGTGTAGCGGCAGGTAAGTACAGTTATATTATAGTATGATAAGAGCTCAGCCCCGGCAGGTTCAAGGTGTTGTGTTGCTGGGGAAGACTCGAGCGCTGCCTCGCCTCCCCTCAGCCTCACTCTCACCCTCACCACCAACTCAACTCGCGGGCAGCCAATCAGAAAAATCCCTCCACGCGTCGCTAGGCAGGTGTGCGCGTCAGTAGCCAATCGGATTGCCCGGGCCGCGAACGGGCGCAGGGAGCTGAGGCAGACCGAGTGACAGCGTCTGAGTCCCGGGGAAGAACATCACGGAGCCTCCGTGGAAAAAAAACCACCCTGCAACACAGTCAAGATGCCGAACAAAAGCAAGAAGGAGAAGGTGAGCCGGCGGCTACATGGCCGCAACACGAACCGTGTCACAGTTTGGGATAACAGGGTGGGTTTGAAGCAGCCGTTATTTTTAGCTGATGGAGACTTTAGACGTTACATTTTATCGAGTAGCGGCTAGCTAACCGAGCGAGCTAACCTGCTAAGGCCCCGCTAGCAGACGACGGCTAAGCTAACCGCTAGCTGCGGAGCTGCTAGCGGCATTATACGTGTGTGTCTTCGGTTGTCGCCTGAGTGTCAGCCGGCAAGGAAAACTTAGTTTGGAACTTGAAACAGCTGTCTGGTGCTCACGTAAGGACTTACGGATTTTGTAGAAACGTGTTGGTGGGCGGCGAACCGAGATCTGGTTCTGGTTTTACGACCAAGAGGTTTGTCCTCGAGCGATCGAAGCCTGACACCGACTCCAGACGCTGGATCTGTCTGTGATAAATGTTAAAAACATGATTTACTTCTGTGATGCAGCAGAAAGTCTGATCACGTGGACACTAACGTCAGACCGCGTGGCGGAGAAATCCTTCTTCGACGCCTGGAAGAAGAATCTCTGAGGTCTGTTGACTGAAACGTGACGGATAAATAAGGTTGAATGACAAAGTGTTGTGACGAAAGATGTTTTTAAAGCCTGCTGCCGCCTGTCAGACCTCACTGAGGGATCAGAGCAGCTGAAGCAGGACGTTTGGTTCACTCACCTGCAGAGGTTATGCCGCTGACTCACCTGCAGCTCTGTTGACGTCATGTGACGTCTTCATTAAACACTGAAGGGCCCGAGTTCAGGTCAACATGCAGGTTTGTCTCGTTAACAACAAACTGAAGAAACTAAAGTCCAGAATCAGAACTGTAAAAAGACTTTTGCGATAAAACATTTCGATTAAAAGACATTTCTGAGACTTTAATAAAGAAGTAAAAAGTCTGTTGCTTCGTTCTTTAACACTAACTGGAAGCTGTAATCAAACCCACAAACTCCTTTTCTAGATTTGGGATTTGCAGACCTGAACCCAGAGTGGTCTGACTCAGTATAATAACATAATGAAAGCTTCTCATGGTCTGGTTCTGTTTCAGTCTTTAGACAATCCAAAGGATAAACTGCAGTTTTATAAATAAAGAAAAAGGACAGACTGACGGCAGCTGTCAGGGGACAGGTCTGAGACTAGCAAACGGGACTCAGTCCAGATCCTCACGGATCCGGTCTCTGCAGACTTCGAGGTCTCCACCAGAGTTTAAAGTGAAGTTGAAGTTCGTGAAGAACCTTTGGTTCCACAGCAGGAAGTTCCCATGTTAAACAGCCAGGAGGCAAGTTCCACTTACTAGCGTTCTCCAGAGCTTTCAACAGCACCTCATGGTCTTCATCAGTGGATGGAGTTCAGTAAGTTGACTTGAGTTCTTTGTCAAACTGTTTCCAGGGTCAGTGACGAACTTTAACGCTGAACATAAACTATTAAAAAGTTGTATTTAAAGTTCTTCCTCCTGACTTTTCATCCTCGCTGCCTGCTGGGAACGAGCCTCCATTTTGACAGAAGGTGCGGAGTGACTCGCTCCTGCTTCAGATGAGCAACAGGTGTAGCGGCAGGTAAGTACAGTTATATTATAGTATGATAAGAGCTCAGCCCCGGCAGGTTCAAGGTGTTGTGTTGCTGGGGAAGACTCGAGCGCTGCCTCGCCTCCTCAGCCTCACCCCTCACCACTAACTCAACTCGCGGGCAGCCAATCAGAAAAATCCTCCACGCGTCGCTAGGCAGGTGTGCGCGTCAGTAGCCAATCGGATTGCCCGGGCCGCGAACGGGCGCAGGGAGCTGAGGCAGACCGAGTGACAGCGTCTGAGTCCCCGGGGGAAGAACATCACGGAGCCTCCGTGGAAAAAACCACCCTGCAACACAGTCAAGATGCCGAACAAAAGCAAGAAGGAGAAGGTGAGCCGGCGGCTACATGGCCGCAACACGAACCGTGTCACAGTTTGGGATAACAGGGTGGGTTTGAAGCAGCCGTTATTTTTAGCTGATGGAGACTTTAGACGTTACATTTTATCGAGTAGCGGCTAGCTAACCGAGCGAGCTAACCTGCTAAGGCCCCGCTAGCAGACGACGGCTAAGCTAACCGCTAGCTGCGGAGCTGCTAGCGGCATTATACGTGTGTGTCTTCGGTTGTCGCCTGAGTGTCAGCCGGCCACACGCAGTGCTTAGTTAAAACTCCACACCAGCGGTTGTGTCCAGTGGTTTAAACGGTGAAGTGAGATGTTAGCTAGCAGGCAGCTTCCTTGCTAACCAGCCGGAGAAATGAACGGGCTGCTGGAGCTGGAGCTCCGGGGAGGAACCGCCGCCCGTTCCCTTAAATTATTCATCCTGTAGGAAGCAGGCTGGGCTCGGATGTAAACCTGTGCTGCCTGTGACTCATCCGTGCACGGCTGCCTCCATAAAACATGACATATGTGATGCTAACCAGGTTAGCTGTTAGCCCCGCCAGACTCCGTTAGTTTTCCTGCTGATTTTAAACCGCTGCAGATTGTGTACTTACACACACTTGTGTAGTTTGACTGAATGTCAGTTTACTTCACACCCCCGCTGATTCCTTTAGGTAGATTGTCTTCCCCCTGGGCAGCCATTAGTTTGACATTTTCATTATCGATTATTCTGTTTTTCACGAATTGATTATTTACTTTATAAAATGTCCAGGTGAGTCCAATGTGACGTCTTGTTTTGTCCAAAGTTCACCTTTTAAAAAAAAAACCGGAGACGTGGCTCCGTGTAGTTCCTGTTTCAGATCAAATCTTTGCTCCAGGTCCCTTTACTCGCTTTCTCTGGAGCTTTCGGCCACATTTCACAGGCTGCATCAGCAGGTGTTTGCTCAGTTGTCATGGAGATGGATCTGTTTACATCACGTGAGCCAAGTATGTAGCTTCAGTCACATGACAACAGGTGGACACCCCCACCTCTCTGAAGCTGCATGCAGTCCCCCCCCCCCGGGGGAATCCTCCATCTCCAGCTGAAAGCTCAGGCTTCAGTCCGAGCTGACACACACCTGCAGACGGATCTTTCTTTAAATAATAGTTTCCATTCTGTAAAACTGCCAATAATTTCGGTTTGAAATCAGGAGCTGATCACCGTGTCTGTTTATTCAACGTTTCTTCTTCTGTGTGTCAACAGGAAACAACCAAATCTGCCAAAAGCAGCATGAAGAACAGCAACAGCAGCAGCGGCGGGAAAGAAGCCGCCGCCGCCGGCGAGAGCTCGGACGAGGTGAGTGTCAGACGCACGCTGGAGCTCAGGGCCGCGTCGGTGGGCGGAGCTCCAGCAAGTACAGGAAGTAAACAGGAAGTAAACAGGAAGTAATAAACAGGCTCGTAAAGACATTTACAGATTATTGATGAAAACTTCCAATCTACCGATATTTCGCTTCACCTCGGCTCTGAATCACAGCTCGAGGTGCGTTAACCTGCAGGTAACCATAGCAACAGCGCTCACCCCGAAAACACGGAGGAGGATTCAAACACAGCAGAAGATCGCTCAACGGATCGGTAACGCGAGGAACCAGATAAACTATCGTTGCAGACGGATCTATTGATCAGCGAACACGCTTTCTTTCCACCAACATA
>NC_058052.1:29519232-29521732 GCF_020085105.1 Siniperca chuatsi
CTGAGTGTGTGTGTGTGTGTGTGTGTGTCAGAGAGTCCCACGTGTGCAGCGGCATGCTGGGAAATAACAGTTGAGAGGCTTTGGCGTGAAGAAGGTGTTAGTATCTCCAACTAGAGTCGTTTTTAAAAATACACGTTTGCTTTTGCAAAAACAGAAAAACCATTTCAAAGCTTCTTTTTGTAGTTTTGGTCGTGTTTTCACATCAGTGTGAAACCGTTTATGAACTACATCACCCGACTCACTACGACGAGAAAACCACAGGTGTTTTTATTAAAGGCGTTCTACAACATGAGGCCCCTGTGATCTACTTTAAAGGACTTCCCGAACACCAAACTGTCTCGGTTTTTAGCTCCACCGGTTTAACTGCTCGCTGTGATGTACAGGTGTAGTCGAGGATCTGTGACATCACTGTTGGGTGGGGTTACAGGTGCAACACCTCTGCACACAGCCGACCAGCCAGCATCACTGCTGACTGTGGTGACTTTACGAGAGGACGAAGAAACACTCCTGTTCACACTGATCGGCCTCTGGACTGGGAGAGACTGGTTTCCAGTAACATGCACCTCACTGCTGCAATGAACTGCAAAACAAACTCAAGTTAGACTTTAATGTTCTGCTTGCTGATCTTCTATGTTTGTGCCGGTTTATTATTATTATTATTATTATTGTTATTATTATTATTTGTTGTCTGCCGCTTCGGCTCCAGTTCCCGTGAGCTGGAACGAGCTGAAACACGAACCTCGGCCCAGTAACTGGAAATGATGCGCATGTGCTTCCACAGAAATATGAGCCCAATCGGCCACATGGTGGCGCTGTAAGTCAGGCATTGTTTGTCCAATCATCACAAAACTTCCAGGATATCTCCACGGAAGTGCCTGAAACCTGCCCTGAAAGTTTCATTCAAATCGGCCGCTAGGGGGCGCTACAAGGGCACAAAATGTGCGTGGCACAACACGAATCAGACTGATTCCACTGCTGTTGTCACGTCTGGGCCACATCTGATGGTCCAGATCCAAAGCTTCGAACGGTCTGTGGGCTTGAACCCCGGACTAGCCGCTCGCGTCTATATTTATAACAGTGTCTGTGTGTGATAATCTTTGTTCCCAGCGAGACGTCCTGAATAAATAACTAATGATAAAATAAAAACTCTTGTAAATCCGTGTGTGTCTGCGGCTTCTCTTTGCCCTGCTGTGTGTCTGCAGGCGTCACACTGCAGTGAACAGTTAGCATTATTGTTAGCTGCTGCAGTGTTTGAATTAGAAGCTGTTGACTCTATGTTTCCATATAATCGTGATGTGTTGTTGTGTTTCCAGAGAGCAACATGTCTGCTGCGTGTTTGTCTCCACAGCTGGTGTACGAGTTCTTCCTTCGCTTCCTGGAGTCTCCAGACTTCCAGCCAAACATTGCCAAAAAATACATCGACCAAAAGTTTGTGATGTCGGTAAGATCTGATCTCTGAGGCTCAAACCGAGTGAGAACGTCCTGATGTGTAACTTCAGACAGAACTCTGACGTAATGTTTAATATTTAAAGCTGCTGGAGCTGTTTGACAGCGAGGATCCCAGAGAGAGAGACTTCCTGAAGACCATCCTCCACCGGATCTACGGCAAGTTCCTCGGCCTCCGCGCCTACATCCGCCGCCAGATCAACAACATCTTCTACAGGTGAGAACACAAGCACCACGATCAAGACCAGAACGTAATGACCAACACACAAATCACTTCACACGTACAGAACCGCAAACATGTAGGGAACAGAACTGCAAACATGTAGAGAACAGAACCACAAACATGTAGAGAACCACAGACGTAGAGAACCACAGACATGTAGGGAACCGCAAACACGTAGGGAACCGCAAACATGTAGGGAACAGAACCGCAAACATGTAGGGAACTGCAAGCATGTAGAGAACAGAACCGCAAACATGTAGGGAACCGCAAACATGTACAGAACAGAACCACAGACATGTAGAGAACCACAGACATGTAGAGAACAGAACCACAAACATGTAGGGAACAGAACCGCAAACATGTAGGGAACTGCAAGCATGTAGAGAACAGAACCGCAAACATGTAGGGAACAGAACCACAAACATGTAGAGAATCACAAACATGTAGAGAACAGAACTGCAAACATGTAGAGAACAGAACTGCAAACATGTAGAGAACAGAACCACAAACATGTAGAGAACAGAACCATAAACATGTAGGGAACCGCAAACATGTAGAGAACAGAACCTCAAACATGTAGGGAACCGCAAACATGTAGAGAACAGAACCACAAACATGTAGGGAACCGCAAACATGTAGAGAACAGAACCACAAACATGTAGGGAACCGCAAACATGTAGAGAACAGAACACACACATGTAGGGAACCACAAACATGTAGAGAACAGAACCGCAAAAATGTAGGGAACCGCAAACATTTAGAGAACCGCAAACATGTAGAGAACAGAACTGCAAACATGTAGGGAACCGCAAACATGTACAGAACAGAACC